>NC_051154.1:418751870-418981379 GCF_013339745.2 Dermacentor silvarum
TTCTGTGCTCGTGATTCTCTCCACATAGGCGGCATCGAGTAACCGATCTGCATCCTTTTATAGTGTGTCCGTAGCGCCAACATTTCAAGCACTGTAGTGGTCTTGGGGAAAGTGGCTCTACTCTGTATATCAGGGGCCATGCCTTGATTTCAGTTGGACGAACTGTTCCCGCGAACGTAACAATCACCGACTCCGTAGGTGACTTCCTGTTCTCAATAATTCGGCTACACCGGTATACGGATACAGCTCCAGCAACTGAAAATAAGTCTAGCACTTCTGAGGGGTCCAGGCTCGCGTCGACCCCACGAACTAAGCCTTTCGAGCATGCAAGGTGTGGTGGAATAAACGGGCTCACCGGATTCGATGCGAATTCAGAACAGTTTAGAAGGTCTCGAACGCACTCCTGATCCGATGAGCAGCAAAGAATACCACCGCGACCAAACTGGCGGACCTCGGTGATCTTTTGGAACTGGGAGGAGGCCTTTCGAAGCTCCACCTGAATCGCTTTCGGATTCTTCATCTGAATCGATCCCCCATTTGTAGGCACAAGAGCCACAGGGACACTTTTGTTGCCACTGCGTAAAAAAGAGTCTATTGGCCACTCTCGGGAAGGGATTGAGGCTAGCCAAGGGGAATGCCCTTGACCGGGGGAAGAAAGAGACATCAGGTTAGTCTGACTTTACACTCGCGGCACAATAATCCTAAAGGTGAAGAAAAAAGATCAATAAATGAATCAAAAGAACAATCGAGACGTTAAAAGAGCAATAGATAACCGCCGCCCGATACTTGACCACACCCGAGACAGGACAGCAGACGAAGACAGCAGGCGAGCGGCGAGCAGCGGCGAGCAGCCAGCCGTTTTCACGATCCGACAGGCCGGCAGGCTTCTCAAAATTGTATAAGCTTTCTCAAAATTGTATAAAGCAGAAAGCTAACCTGGATTCGAAGATATTTTCTTCTTCAACTAACGGCGCGCGGCGCATGCGCTTTATATGAACAGCCAATGCAACGTCGTTGTCGTCTCTGTTTTTCTACCCGCGCGCTACTTCAGCGTTGTTTCCATGGCCGGGCACATACCCGCGGCGACGATATAGGATGTGGCATTTGCCCCTTCTTTGAAAGAAGCGTCGTCCCGATGCGCCAAGCGCCCAAGAAAGTGCAGTGATGGTGCAAAATTGATGTCATGATGAAAAGTATGGCTTCATACGAAGCACGCTCACAACCTCGGGCAGATGCTGCCGGCGTTTGGAGCAGTAAGGACTGTCGGGCAAAACTTCATAATTCACGTCACTGATGTGGCGTAGAACTGTGTACGGCCCGAAGTATCTTCGCATGAGCTTCTGAGATAGCCCCCGCCGACGAATAGGAGTCCAAACCCACACCTGGTCGCCGACCTTGTACGTGACGGGTCTGTGTCGAAGATTGTAGTGTCTGGTATCGTAGTCCTGTTGCTCTTGGATGCGCAAGCTGCCTTGCTTCATCGGCACGCTGCGTGAACTCCTCGGCACCAGTCTCGCGATCACCACACTCGTGTGGCAGCATCGCGTCCAACAGTGTTGTTACTTCCCGGACATAGACGAGACTGAAAGGTGTCACGCGTGTTGTCTCCTGGCGAGCCGTGTTGTACGCAAATGTAACATATGGTAAAATCTCGTCCCAGTTCTTGTGGTCGACGTCGATGTACATACTCATCATGTCTGCCAGAGTCTTATTCAAACGTTCTGTCAGCCCATTGGTTTGGGGGTGATGAGCGGTTGTCTTTCGGTGAGTTGTACCACTTAATCGCAACATGGTATCCAGAAGTGCGGTCGTGAAAGCAGAACCTCTATCGGTAATGACCACTGCGGGAGCGCCATGCCTTAGGACGACGGCTTCGATGAAAAATCGCGCTGCTTCGTCTGCTGTTCCCCGCTGGAGAGCACCTGTTTCGGGTATCGGGTAATATAATCTGTGACGACGATTATCCATCTATTGCCGGCAGAAGACACTGGAAATGGACCTAAAAGGTCCATGCCAACTTGTGCGAACGGCGCTTGCGGTATCTGAACAGAATACAGCAGTCCAGCAGGCTTGACGGGTGGTGGTGGTGGTGAAAAACATTTATTTGCTGTATTTACAAGTGAGAGATAGCGACGGCCTTAAGGGCCGACCCTTTACAAACTCTAGGAGGAGTCTCTAGTCCGGGACTCCTGTGGCTTCCGCAGCGGCGCGTGCCCTGGCCACGAGGGCTCTCTGGCCCTCCAAGGTCGAGCAGCCGAGCAGGGCAGCCTCCCAGCTCTCTCGGGTAGGGGGGAAGGGGAGGGCGGGACCGCCGGGTTTGAGGTACATGCCCACACCATGTGGAAAGGATCCGCGAACGGATGTCAAATTGCGGGCATTCCCCGGAGAAGGCCGGATTGAAATGCTTAAGTATCGCCGGGCACAGTATTGTGTTGGTGTATAGAAGTAAGAGCCAGCGCTCCTCCGTCTTAGTCAGGCCCGGTGCCGGTGGCGGAAATCGGAGCCTATTCGTTTTGTACATATCCGTGATGTCTCGAAAGGAAGTTACCGGATTAGGTTCTGGAACGTCAGGCGATGGAGGGCGAGGCGGGTCCCGGGAATTAAGCGCTCGGGCTGAGGCATCGGCAGCCTGGTTACCACCTAGCCCTGTGTGGGCCGGAGTCCAGATGACGACACGTGGATTTGGGCGGTCTAAATATTCACAGTGCTTGAGGATACGAGCGGCGCGAATAGTGATGCGATCTTTAGTAAGATTTTGACACGCACTCCGCGAATCGGTGATGATAATCCGAGATGTGGGTTCCGCAGCGGCGAGGGCTATGGCGACTTCCTCCGCAGGAGTAATGCGCAGCGCTCGAAAGGTGTGCCCTTGAACGGGTACGTTTTGATGGACTACGGCTGCCGTGTACCACCCGCGTGGGGTTTTGCGGCGCTGGCCATCCAGGCATGTCTGGACATAACGTTTCACGATCGGCGCAAGTCTCGGCTAGTAGTATTTTAGCCTAATTGTTGATAATGTGCGGGAGTAGCCCAAGTGACCAGCGGTCGGCTCGTTGTGACAGGCGTGTAGGACTTCGTTCCGTAGAGATGCGGGAACAACAAGTAGGTAGCTGCTGCCACTGGGTAAAAAGTTCTTTTTATAGAGAACATCGTGACGCAAGCAAAATGAAGGCAGCGCTCTGGCGAATAACCTCAGCACGCAGCTTGTTCTTCCCTCTAAGTAATCAATGAGAGGAACCTGTTCTGTGTCCTCGCGTTGCAGGCGTGAAACGGCGACAGCGGCTACCATGCCTAGAAAAGCCGCGTCGTCATCGTCGTGCAATGCAGTCTCAACAGGCAGTCGGCGTGCCGCTTCCCCGATTTGTAAACAACAGGGAAGTGGAACTCCTGGGGCCGAAGGCTCCAGCGTGCTTGCCGACCAGCTGGATCTTTTAAATTAGCCAGCAAAGTGCATGGTGATCACTGACGACGGTGAAACAGCGACCGTATAGATATGGGCGAAATTTCAGGATGGCCCAGACTACCGCGAGGCATTCTTTTTCTGTAGTGGAGTAGTTAGTCTCCGTTCTGGATAGGATCCTGCTGGCGTAGGCAAGCACTCTTTCGGTGCCGTCCTGCCGCTGAAGAAACACTGCGCCAAAGCCCACATTGCTAGCATCGGTATGAAGAATCGTCGGGGCGTCTTCGTCAAAATGTGCAAGCACAGGAGCTAGGCGTCTGCAGCCGTTGCCGTAGCTCGTGAAATCGCCGTTGCTGCTCTTCATCCCACACGAAGGGGACATCTTCGCGGGTGAGATGTGTTAAAGGATACGCGATGCACGAAAATTCCGCAATAAAATGCCGGTAGCAGGGGCAAAGGCCCAGAAAACGTCGCACGGCCTTTTTATCAGATGGCGTCGGGAAATTAGCGACGGCAGCGATTTTATCAGGGTCAGGTCGAACACCTTCATGACTAATCACGTGACCGAGGAATTGAAGTTCCTCAAAACCAAAATGGGACTTTTCCGGTTTCAAGGTTAGTCCTGCTGAGCGTATTGCCTCAAAGATCGTCTTCAGTCTCCGCAAGTGTTCGTCGAACGTGGCGGAGAAAACAATCACGTCGTCGAAGTACACTGGGCAGGTTTGCGATTTGAGGCCTGAGAGTACCGTGTCCATTAGTCGTTGAAATGTTGCTGGCGCAGAACACAAACCGAAGGGACGCCCCTGAAATTCATTAAGTCCATCGGGTGTCACAAATGCGGTCTTTTCACGGTCTCTCTCATCAACTTCGATTTGCCAGTAGACGCTTTTCAAGTCCATCGACAAAAAGTAACGTGCGTTTCGTAGCCAGTCCAGTGAATCGTCGATACCCGGTAGCGGATAAACGTCTTACTTTGTGATCTGGTTCAGTTTTCGATAGTCGACGCAGAGGCGCAGACTACCTTCCTTCTTTTTCACCAATACGACAGGTGATGCCCACGGACCCTTAGATGGCCGAATAACCCCGTCCTCAAGCATCATCTTCACTTGTTTTTGTATTGCCTCCCGCTCTTTCGGTGCTACACGATAAGGGTTCTGCCGAATGGGTCTTCGGTCGTCTTCAGTGATACTACGGTGCTTGGTGAGCGGCGTCTGGCTAACTCTTGACGTAGATGAGAAGCAGCTGTTAAACTCATTGATGAGCTCAAGAAGGCTGTTGCGTCCGATGGGCGATAAAGTTCGACTGACATCAACCACAGGTGCAGGCATAGGCACGGTGGACGCCGCGTGCTGCACTGAGAGGCAATCTTGTATTGGGGCAGTTTCGCCGAAGTAAGCAACAGCAGTGCCTTTAACAATCTGTCGACGTTCCCTGCTAAAATTTGTCAGCAGGAGTTCAGCATGTCCGCCGTCGAGTACATTAATTACGGCCCTGGTGACGGAAACGCCCTGACTCAGCACTAGTGCGTTGATGTGTTCAGCGACGCCAGGCCCGGTGTGCAAGTTATCGCAGATTACAGGCACGTGGGAACAACTTCGCGGCGGAAGCGTCACGTCGTCGTCGGCGATACGTAAACGCGGTCGCTGGTCATCCGCGGGGTCGACGTCTTCGGAGCTCGTAGAAAATTTCACCATGCGGTCGCGGACATTAATAACTGCACCGTACTCCCTCAAGAAATCCATTCCCAAAATAAGTTCTTTACAGCACTCAAAGAGAATGACGAGGGTGGCGACGAAGGCTGAACCGGCGATTACGATTCTGGCTGTGCATTGCATTTTCCAATCGGCGTCATCAACTGGCTCCCGGCAGTTCTGATGTTGGGCCCGGTACCCGGCGTCTTCACTTTTCTTAGTCTGTCGGCTAGCTTTAGACTCATTATCGAAAAATGCGAACATGTATCAACGAGAGCGGCCACTTGGTGGCCGTCAATGCGAACGACAAGATCGGCGCTGACGGCGTGTGTTACATGTGGTGTGGTTGGAATTGTCGGAGTCGTAGAGTCGTCGATCGTCGGTGATGGGGGTTCTTGGGAAACTGGATGGTTTGCAACCTCACCCCCGGAGGTCGCTGCCTCTAGTTTCCCCGGAGCCTGCTAGGAGACCTGCCCCCAGAGGCCTCAGGAAAATCGCCACAGGTTGGTTGGGTGTAACGAGCCGGCGATAGGGAACGCGATCGAGGCGTCGTTGAACCTTCCGGTCGAAAGTTTGAAGGATTGTCGTCGCAGGTGCGTGGAGCGTCAAACTGAGGGTAACTATAGTTGGTGGGAAATCTGGGAAACCCAGCTGCGCGGTAGTGGCAAGCTCGATAAACATGCCCTGCTTCACCGCAATGAAAGCATAGCGGCCGGCGGTCAGCGGTGCGCCACAAATCGGTTTTTCGAAGCGGATAGCCGGCAGGGGAATTCTCCGTAAGAACGCGGCGCAGCGATTGGCTGTCGGCGATACGACATTACTGGAGGCGGCTGTGCCTGCCGAAGATAGGACGTCGGGGATGGCGGCGGTGGCTGCGTCGGAGTGGTCGACGGTGTCAGCAGCATCGAAGTGGCGGGAGGTGGACGACAAAGAGCTGCCGCGTAGGTGCATCGTCGCGGCACCGCTTGCCAGTCGGGCGAAGAAAAGGCCTGTCGAACTTCCTTCCGGACGACATCAGCGACCGAAGCCACCGCTGGTGCCATGGGAGCAATTCCGAGCTGCCGGATCTCCTCTCGCACAATCTATCGGATAACTTCACGCAGAGATGTGCCGCCGCCCTCAGGTAGCAGTGAAACATTTGTTGGCGAGTTCGCGCGATCGTATTGGCGGTACCGCTACTGTAGGGCCCGTTCGATAGCTGTAGCCTCCTTGGTAAATTCGGCCACTGTCGTCGGCGGATTCCTCACGAGTCCGGCAAACAGTTGCTCCTTCACTCTCCGCAAGAGATAGCGCAACTTTTTCTTCGGCCATCTCAGGATCTGCTCTGTGGAAAAGGCGGGCCATATCTTCTGCAAACATGGCAACGCTCTCATTTGGCTTCTGAACACGAGATTCGAGAAGGCGCTGCGCATTGTCTTTCCTGTCGCTGCTAGTGAATGTGTCTAGCAGCTGGGTGCGGAAGGCATCCCATGTGGTCAGGCTCCTCTCCCGGTTCACAAACCCCGCCCGCGCACTGTCTCAGAGAGCAAAATAGACATTAGACAGCTTTTGCCGGGAGCCCCATTCATTATGACTGGCGACACGCTCGAACTGGTCCAGCCAATCTTGGACATCTTCAATGACGTCACCATGGAAACTTTCTGGGACCATAGGATGCTGTAGCGTCACCTGCGATGGAGTTGCAGGGGCCATGGCGGTAGTACGTAGACGCAGTCCGGCAGGATCCTGCAAGGGGTTGAACTCGGGCGTCAGGCCTAGCAGGCGGTGGCTGTACTGGTGAACAGGAGTTTCGACGAGCGAAGGCGATCCCGCGTTCGATGGATGGTTCCGCGAAAGGGTGCCAAGCATGATGCAACCCTACCCCGCACCTCCACCAGTGTCACGACCTCGCAGGAGACGTGGAAGCCGGCGTACAGCACTTATATAAGCATTTTATATGAAGAGCCAACGCAACGTCGTTGTCGTCTGTTTTTCTACCCGCGCGCTATTACAGCGTCGTTTCCATGGCCGGGCACATACCCGCGGAGACGATATAGGATGTGGCAATATTGACGCGAGAAAGGCTGGCACCTGCGGCCGCTGGCCACTGGAACAGGGTAAAGAACTGGGCATGGTGTAGACGGTCTAAGGCGTCGTCGATCCTTGGCAGGGCGTTAAACATCCCGTTTGGTAACTTTGTTAAGCAGTCTGTAGTCGACACAGAAGCGTAGTGTGTGTCTTTTTTACCGGAACGACGGGAGACGTCCACGGGCTTGTTGAAGGCTGAATCACATCGTCATTCAACATTTCTTTAACCTAGCGTTTAGGCGCCTATCTTTCCATTGTCGACTCGCGGTATGGATGCTGACGAACTGGCCGCACCGACTCCGCTGTTAAAATACGGTGATTCGAAACGGAGGTGCGCTGAACTTTACATTCTGTGGAGAAGCAGTAAGAGAATTAGCTCACGAGGCCTAATAGTCGCTGCTTCTGTAGTTCCGACAAACTGGCATTAATGTGAATGCGGCTGCTAAGGGCGGTAGCATTTGTCACGTTCGGTGAAGTCACCTCTAAGTGCCGATGTCGGAGAAGTCAGCAATTTCGTTCAGAAAGGCGACAGCCTTGCTGTGAGGGACGTGCTGAAACTCGTTGCTGAAGTTCGTCGGAAGAACTAGTGAACGTTTGTTCTGCAACTGAGCAAGGCCTCGAGATATGCAGATATACCGTTCGAGCAGCAGCGGAATGTTTGCCTCGGCAATTCCCACAGAGTTGTCGAATGCGTCGCAGGTTACAAGGGCTAATACGCTGCAGCTTGGCGGTAACGTGACGTTGTCGACAACGAAGCGCAAGGCGTTGCCATGACTGTCGTACTTGCTGCTTGCTATGGCGTACGCCGTCGAAAACGTTATCCGCTTCTCTTGCAAATTAATGGTGGCTCCATTAGCCTGCAGGAAGTCCCTTCCAAGAATCACGTCACTCGAACAACTCGGCAGAATAATGAAATCTCCGGCGTACGTGAAGCCACGAATAATCGCTCGTGCTGTACACCTGCCCACTGAATTTAAGAGTTGACGTCCGGCAATACGGACCTGTGACCCAGTCCATTGCGTGTAAACTTTTTTTCAGCTTAGCGGAAAGTTCTTTGCTCATACCCGAGGTTTCCGCGCCAGTGTCGACTAAAGCTTCTTCGTCATCTTACTGGTATATCTGATGTTACTACGTGACTCTAACACATGACTGTGTTCGAACGTTGGTCTGGCGTTGTCGCTGTCATCGGTTTAGTCGCAATGAAGGATATTCGGTACAGTCTGCGTCAGCGGCCTCACCTCCGGAGGTCGCTGAACTCAGTTTTGCCGATTTGCAGGGTTGGGCGAACGGCGCCTAGGGGCGTCTCGAGGGAAGACAGGACTTGGCGACCGGGACCGTGACGGAGCAGGTGATGACGAGCGAGGCTCGGGCCTTTGCTATTCGAATAAGTTGTGATGCCTGCCGAGGAAGCTCTCGATCTCCACTGGACGCTCACCAGGTCGTGGACGACGTGCATTCGAAGGAGAAACCACGGAGACCCACGAGGCAGTAGGCACACGTCCGGTAGATATGGCTGGCTTCGCCGCAATGAGAGCAGAGGGGTCCGTGGTCAGGAGCACACCATACAACACTCTTTCTTGGCCTGGACTCGTTGATCAATAGTGGATTTCGACGCCTGAGCCCCCGTCTGTTCCGTGGTGGGCCCAACGTTTGAGTTATACAGCGATGGACGTCGTACGGCTTCCGCATAAGTCATCCTAAGTTGCTCCTGCTGCTGTGGAGCCCCGAAGCGTTCACGAACTTGGATAGCTTGCATGATCTCGACTGCCTGCATTTCCTGGAGCTCTTCTCTTACGACAGCTCTTATCAATTCTCTCAAGTCATTGACGTCGCTTCCCAGTGTCACGTTAGGGAGGCCACTCGAAATTGCAGTCACATTTCGGTAGTCGTTTAAGCAAGAAAGTCGGCAAGCGTAGTCGGTGGGTTGCGGATAAGGCCTGCAAAGATTTCCGGTTTTACAACTCGCATTAGGTGTGGGAGTTTTTGGTCTTCGGGCATTGAAGCGTCTGCACGCCTGAAGTCTTCAGTGTACTTGGTTACGCTCTCATTCGGAGCCTGGATCGCCAACTTCGCTCTCTCCTTTCTGGCTGCGCTGGTGTCTGCGGCGACTAACTGTCGAAGAATTTCGACCCACGACGTCAATGTCGCCTCGTGGTTCTCGAACCATGTCTTTGCAGAATCCTCGAGAGTGAAGTGCACATTACGCAGTTTGCGCTCTTGGGACCAGCCATGCCACAGCAACCATCGGAAGACCACGGCTTATCACCCCCCAACTAACGGATTGACAGAGCGCCTAAACAAAACACTGACCGATATGCTGTCGATTTATGTTGATGTAGAGCACAAGAGATTGGACTTAATTTTGCCATACGTTACGTTTGCCTATAATACAGTGTGCAGGAGACTACCCAGCTCACCCCATTCGAACTTGTCTATGGACGTCGTGTCACGGCACCTTTAGACGCCATGCTCCCAGCAGACGACAGCACAACGACAAGCGACAGTGCTGATGACTAGAGACCGGATTTTAGGCAAATGCCTTTTTTGTTCCTTGCGCTCCTATCACCCCACTTTGATATTAGAGGTTAAGAAGGGCTTTTATAGTGTTTTTATGGTGCCTATAAATGCCTTTTTTGGCGTTTGTGCCTAAATGCCTATAAATGCCTATTTTCAATATCGGCGCCCATATGAACACTATTTAGCCCAAGTTTCGCATTCGAGTACAGTTAGAGACCGTTATTCATGCTACCGGGCAACACTGACTGTTCGGAACTCTATGGGGTTCAACCTAGTCATTTAGTTCAACCAACTCCCGGAAAACAACTGCTAGCAGCATTGAAATGAGACGCGCCGGCCAGCATATGCCGACGCGCTGACATTGCGCAGACGGTTGGCGAATGCGAAACAGCAGAGAGCCGTCAGGGGAGAGGAGAGTGACGAGCAAAAGAAGAAAGAAAAATGTGATGTGCACACGGCTTTCGTTTTGTTTGTAATTTACTTTTTAAGGTGTTCACCACCGTCGGGCGTTCCTCAGTGACGAGAGGCACAGTGACGAGAGGCACAATTTTGAATCAGAAAATCTGGAGATGGTGGTAGTTTGCTATTGTTTCCACAGTCTTCACAATGATTCTTCGACTACGTTCCGCGTGCTCTCCAAACATATTTCTTCAAACACGTGCACTTCAAATGGGCGGAAGTGTATTTGGCAGTGTTGGGACGTCTGGCCTGTATAATTCGGTAATGTCATTGTATATGAGAAAATTGCGATGAGTTGTACCTAACAGTCCTCATGTAAGAACATGCTAATTTCTTAATAAATATTAGTCTCTCGCATTTGTTATTTGTCTGTTTTTGTTGCGTCTTAATTTAATTGCGTCAGGCAGACATAAAATTATCGATTTTTTAATCAGTATTCCCAGCTTTCAAGTATTCTTTTTCATGCCTGTTTCACTATATGCGACGCTCGAGTACAGTGGCCATTGAACATGAATATGAGCAGTGTGCTTATTGAATGAAGCCAATTGCTCATCATTAGTCCAGCAGTTTTATGGGACAATAACACTGCTATGTTCAACTGTTCGCGCCTTTGTGCCATCATAGACAATAACATTTCTTGTTTTCCTATCGTAGATATAGGCCACGCACGTCTTCGTTTGAAATTATTTGCATTTATGTAAAAATTTATTGTGCCTGTACTTACGACGTTGGAGGCCTAAAACGTCGTTTTGCCTGCCTATTTTTGGCGCCTATAACGCGCTTTTTAAATGCCTAAAGATCCGGTCTCTACTGATGACTTCATACAGAAAGCCGAGGAAGCTCGCCAGCTTGTTCGGAACCATATCCACAGCCAGCAGAGTACCGACGCCCGTCGTTACAACCAAACCTCACGGAATGTCAAGTACAACCCTGCGATTACGTGCTGGTGTGGACACCTGTCCGCCACCGTAGGCTCTCGAAGAAATTATTGCGACGATACTTGCTCCTGCTTGCCCGATACTTGCCCATACGAGGTTGTGCGCCGCCTTAGCGATGTGAATTACGAGGTCGTGCCCCAATGTTTTTATCCTCGCTTGAGCCAACGACGTCCCCATCCCGAAGTTGTGCTCGTAGTACGCATGAAGCCGTACTAAACCCGCGAGCGAATTGCGCCATTCGAACCCTTCGCCGTCCTGCGCAGTGTTGCGGTTATCCTTTGCTTTCTGTGGCCACATTTGTCATTAGGGCAGTGCACTAATGACAAATGTACTTTATACAACCACTATTTAGAAATGAAGTTTATTTCAATCAGGCGACCGGAACGGTCGCTTTTGAGAGGGGTGAAATGACGCGAGACAGGCTGGCACCTGCGGCCGCCGGCCAGTAGTGTATAAAATACTGCCAACCCGCCGTGGTTGCTTAGTGGCTATGGTGTTGGGCTGCTGAGCACGAGGTTGCGGGATCGAATCACGGCCACGGCGGTCGCATTTCGATGGGGGCGAAATGGGAAAACACCCGAGTACTTAGATTTAGGTGCACGTTAAAGAACCCCAGGTGGTCCAAATTTCCGGAGTCCTCCACTACGGCGTGCCTCATAATCAGAACTGGTTTTGGCACGTAAAACCCCATAATTTAATAATTTAATAAAATACTGCCTTCAGTAGTGTATAATATTCACCAAGATAATCTCCAATAGAACCAGGGCAACACTTGACTTCAATCAACCAAGAGAAAAGGCTGGCTTCAGGAATGGATATTCTACAATGGATCACATCCATGTCACCAATCAGGTAATCGCGAAATCTGCGGAGTAGAATGAACCTCTTTATATGGCTTTCATGGATTATGAAAAGGTACTTGATTCAGTAGTGATACCGGCAGTCTTAGAGGCAGTGCGTAATCAAAGAGTACAGGAGCCATACGTGAATTAGAGCACTGCACGGGCCGATTTTTGCGGCCCGGGACCGGCCCGGGCCCGTTTTCACATTGGGCGGCCCGCCTGAGCCCGATCAAAACATTTATGGCTAGACCCGGGCCCGGCCCGGGCCCGGAAATAATCTACGTTACCCGCCCGGCCCGGCCCGCCACCCCTTTACCTTAAGCCCGAGCCTGGCCCGAGCCCGACTCGAAACCGGCCCGAACCCGGCCCGCGACCGAAAAATACATGTTTTTCAGAGTTGAGAAGCCCGAGAATAACTCGCAGAAAGCCCGATCCCGGCCCGGGCCCGCGTCAGAAAACCCGATCCCGGCCCGGGCCCGGGTCAAAAAGCACACGCCATGCCCGAGCCCGGCCCGAGCCCACGAAAAAACTCCTCTACCCGGCCCGGCCCACGGGCCGGGCCGGGCCCGGGCTTTCGGGTAAGCCCGAGCCCGTGCAGTGCTCTAACGTGAATATCTTGGCAAATATCTACAAACATTCCACAGGTACATTGGTTCTACACAAGAAAATTAGAAAGATATCTATCAAAAAAGGGTCTTTAAACATACTTCAGCAAACAGTGCAAAAACGGGACATCCAAAGGGGCAGAGCTGTCTGCTAAAGTATGTGTTCGTACCAACAAAGCCCGGCTAGCCACTATTCTGAAGAGTCCGGCAAGGAGACAATATCTCCACTGCGTGCTTAGAAGTATTGAAGCTCTTAGACTGGGAAGGCTTGGGAGTGAGGATCAGCGGCGAATATCTCACCAACCTTCGGTTTGCAGATGACATTGTCCTATTCATCAACATTGTGGACTAATTACAACAAATGCTTTAGGACATTAACCGAGGAAGTGTAAGAGTGGGGTTGAAGATTAATATGCAGAAGACAAAGAAAACGTTCAATGTCAACCAACACTGCCGCATTTGTGGTTTTACCAGCGGCTCGCAAAGCCAAGCGCCCTGCCGATCTTTGCTTAACTTCCGACCCCAGCAATATTTCTAATTTTAAGCACTGAATTGTATTTGCGAACGTTAGCGCTGGCACCATTACTCCTTTTGAGATTCAACGCGCAACTTAATATTTATTGCAGCCACAAAGTGCTCTGTGTTTCATTGTTGCTGCCATTCCGCTTCCTCTTTATTTTCAGATTATCTTGGCGGGTGCTTTAAGTCTTTCCTTCGTTTGTGTATACGCCTAAGCATTTGTATTGCTTATCTGTGGGTATGGCCTGCTTTTGAAATGATACCACATACTCGTCTCATCATTAAAGATCATTATTCTAGATATCTCTGTGCTAACTTAAGGCTGTTGTGCCTGGCAGTCCTTCTGGACAAAGGAGGCCTCACCGACAGACGTGCAGCTGTGAAGTGCTGTTCACGCTTGTCGTTTCTCGCGGCCGGGGACCGTCACCGTCACCTCGGACTGATGGACGAACCCACAGGCTGAAATGGGTCATCGGTGGCTTCCGCGAAGGACAGTCTCCAGACCCTGTAACTGACCGTCACGGAGAGGCGACTAATTCTTGCAAGGGGCCAGCGTCGAGCCTTCCCGTGGGAACCACGTCGACGTTTGGTTCCCAAGGTGCCACCCGTTGCCTGGTGTGCGGTGGCGATCAGGCACCATTGGAGGCGGAGCCCGCGGGAACGGCGACAGATCATAGGTGGGATATTGCGAACTGGTCGAAGATTGTCATTGGCTAAGAAGAACTAAAGTGTATTCCCTCGTCGAGTGAAAGAGGGAAACGAAAGGGATAAAAAAGCGGGACTTGAGTGCTGTGGAGACGCTCTGATATGTAAACACCACCAGACATGGAACCTTCGTGGCCGCTCGGACCATCGGACGTCGCACCATGCAAGGCTTGTCGCTGCGTTGCCACACATATTCACTAGTCTCTTTAAATTGCTTGCATAGTCCGCTAGTAGCACTATGTCTTCCGCATACATCAGTTCAGGGACCTTCTGTTGGACACTTCGCCCATTACGACTGTAAGATAAAGCGTAATTCACCGTTTTACAATCGTCTTTCTATGCCCTTAATGTAAAGCGTGAACAGCAATGGAGAAGGAGGACATTCTTGCTTCAGTCATGGGTCACCGTGTCATTGCATTCACGCCCTTCCTGTGCACTTGCTACATACTTGGTATGTACTTGAGCTCTTTTATCTGTATATAGGGACAACCTTCAGCAGCTGCACGAAATCGTCATCTATGCCTTCGTGGCTGCTAATATCCCTGTGTACGTTGTCGTAGGCTCCCGTACTATCTAGGGTTCCGTAAAACTTAAAAATGATCACCACAGGCTGATCATTTTTAAGATTTACGGAAAAAAATAATCTGTTGCAGATAACATAATTCTAGTCCTTGAGGTGGATTATTCATAGAGGCGGACATTACTTGCACCAGAAATTGAAACACGTATTTAACAAATTAACAAAAATTCACTAATTAGCTTGTCAATTAATTACTTTATGGCACATATTACAAGTGAAGAATTGTGGCCGGTGAGCTTGAAAGGCTTGTCCACTTGGAATAAATTTCCCGAATGACGCCACTTTGGAGATATGCGCCGTCAAACTGGCCGTAAAAATGCACCGCTGTTCCACTTAATTTTTTACAACACGCTCTGTTATGCATTTAAGCCCAAAAGTAACTGAAAGGCCCATGCATTTTGTCCCACATTTTGGTAAATAAACAGCCACTGGTACGCAGAGCGAGGGACTGATAATCGCCGTGCGCGTGACGGGGGGAGGGCCCGTTAGCGGGGCGCGTCCTCTCTAGATGGAATGGAATGACTTTACTGAAAGGTCCTGCGGGCTATGGGGCGCACGGCCCCATAGAGCGGGCTACGTTGGAACCGGCATTTTTGACTCCCTGGCCGCATGGCGGACTAGCTGGACGGCCCAGAGCTGTTCCGCCAGGTAGGTGCTGCGTAGTGCTTCTTGTAGCCTGGCATAGTCTTGATTCTTGTTTGCGTTGGTCCGACCACACGGCAGAGCAAGTGTGCTAAGGCAATTTTCACAATATGAGATGGACAGTATAAGCTGGACTGCTTTTACCATCGACGTCGAATACCTGTATTCCACATGAACAATTGTTAAAGAGTACTCAGGAGTGCATAGTGGTTGGTAATGACGAGTTCCTTTGTCGTAACGCCTCTGGTATTTCTGTTGTGTCCTTTCTTGAGTTGTTAGGTTTTTATTTGCGGTCCACGCTTGGGATGGCAATGGTCCAGAGGTGTGGAATTTGTATTGGGTCGCGGGTTGCACCTGTATTGAGCCACATTTTCTGGTCTAAGGTTGACCGAGCAGCGCAAAAGAAGTTGTGTGGTATCGCGCGGGAGATTCTCCGGTACGCAGACGATTACTTGATTCTCGTTTAAGAAAGTGAGTGCTCTCTGCAGATAGTGAACATCTTGAAACTTTTCAAGGCGCAAGGAATGGGGTTGAAGTTCACGTGCGAAACGGCGAGAGAATCCAGCATTCATTTTTTGCACATACTTCGAGCCTGATCATGTTTGCTGGAAGTACCAGCCCAGATCCAAAAATCCATTCCTGGGATTTCGTTCCAGCCACCCTAAGATGGTGAAGAATGGTAGTGCTCTGCGTAGCATAAGGAATGCTTTGGTGAAGTCGTGCCTCCCCAAAGTAGGCGAGAGCTTGTCAGCAGCCCGGCTCCAGATAGCCGGGTTCCCACAGGCTGTCATATCTGCGTCGGGGAAAAAATTGATCGAAGGATTAAAGAAGCAGAGAGTAGATGAGGGAGCACACGAACCGAGGGCAACCGAGAAGAAAAAGTTGGCCGTCATTCCGTATGTCCACTGCTTTTCGCGTAGGTTGAACAAAGTAGCTTATTGCTACTGCGTGAAAGCCGTTTTCTCGAAGAAGGAGCTTGTTAGCATTTGTTCATTTGTACGCAGGTGCAGTGAAAGATTGAGCAGCTGCACTACTGATGCAAGCAATCGGTCCGGTTGCAGTGTCAATGATGTAAAAAATTCGTTTCTTGCTCACTTTCAGTGGTGTATTCTGTGCCTTTCTCGTGTTGGCATACATATGTGGGCCAAACCAGCAAATGTATCAACACCACGCTGAAGGAGCATTCGAATTCCAGAAAAGGGAATGCCCACACGCACCTCGCAATTATGTAACAGACTGCAAGTTGCACGATAAATGCACACCCCTGTTTGAAAAGGCTTGAGTCCTTTATAAGCACAAAGATCAAACGACAAGATAAGTTGCAGAAGCCCACGAGATAAAGAAAAAGGGGACAGGGTGTGTCAGCCATGCTTCTATAGCGCTTCATGATACTGAAGTCAACGTTACTAGACTAGGTTCAGTTCATGAACTCTCCGTAGGCGCCGTATATCACGGGCGCCCCCCTTCTTTTGTTTGCCACCAGACAGCGGGAGCTCAGCAGTGCAGCCGGGTGCAGCCGCGGGTGCAGCCAACACCACCTACAAGGCCTACACACTCCGATCATGACGCATGCTACCTGGCCCGACTGCCATAGAATCTAATGGGGATGCTCAACAGTGATTTTGACGTCACCGCTTTCGTCACGCCAACCTTGGTGATGGAAATTTCGGGCCAGGTAGCATGACGTCATAGCGCCTGTGCTATATAGGTGGTGCAGCTCTCCGTTGGCGAAGGGGTTCGAGTCCTCCGACTTCCAAACGTAAGAACGCAACAAGTGTTTTCACCGATGCCTTTTTTAATGTATGTATAGACGATATTATATTCGATTCATGGGCGCCGCCAACTTGGGGTGTTACACAAATAATTTCTTTGTTTTATGAGAAGTAAAGTCACGTAACATGGTCATGAAACGCTGAACGCATTTATACAACTGTTTTCATGCTTGCGAATCGACTGTAAACTTCGTTGTTAAAGAGAAAACAGAAGCGTTATCAGCCCAATATGGCGGCACCTATACGCATCCGTAAAATGGTCTATAGGCTCGCGTTTAGCAGACTGATTGAAAATCTTTACTGAGCTGTGAAAATGATGGTGCGCTCCTTCGGAGTGTGCTGTTCGAGTCCTTAGTCTAGGGCCCCAGCAGCCCTGGCCGTCCGCTGCGCTCTACTAATCAGCAACAGATCAGCTGTTGCTGATCAGTACTAATTAATAATGCGAGCGCATCATATGACTCATGAGGCGGAAAATTCGGTGTTGGCGGGACCGCACGATGGTCCAAAAAGTCACGGGATCCCAAGTGAGCCTTCCGAGGCAGTTGATGACGTCAGTTAAGGCAAAGTTAATAAAGGAAAGTAAATAAGGCACAGTGAATTCAGGCGTAGTTTATTAAGGCACCATTATTAAGATAGAATGAATTAAGGCCCTAGAACTCAGACCTTTGGTGGGAGAGAGTGAATTAAGGCCCTAGAACTCAGACCTTTGGTGGGAGTCGAACCCATGACCTCTGGTGTTAATTAAGGCGAAGTTCATTATGGCACAGTTAATTAGGGTAGAGTGAATTAAGGCACAGGTTTAATTACGATAGAGTTCATTACTACACTCGAACCCACGACCAGTGGTGGGAGTCAAACTTGGTGTTAATTAAGGCGCAGTTAATTGAGATATTTGTTAATTAATGCACTCAAACCCACGATCTTTGGTGGGAGACCTTTGGTGATCGCAATGCTTTCGCATTACCATTATATTGTCACGACTAAAGAAGACAATGAAGGGATGGACACGAGCGCAAGCATCTCTCTCGCCGAAGAAGTTAAAGTTGGCGCGGACAATTATTGCTGGGCCTTCAATATAGAGCCTCTGTTTGCTGTCGCACCACCGTCGTTCTGTGTGCCGTTTTTCGCATCTTGCGACACTGGTGGAGGTGCTGGGTACTCTCTGATGCCCGGAACTCCTGTGCGGAGTGCAACGCCCAGTTCTAACCCGCAACCAGTTCCTCCAGTGGACACTCCTGTCCACCGCTACAGTCGCCGACTGCGGGGCCTCAGCCCGGAGGTAATCTTCTTGGACAACTCCCCACCAACCGGACCTCTACCTAACGATATGGCAACAGCAGGACCTTCTCAGGTGACTCTGCAGCATCCTCAGACTCCCGAGACATTCCATGGTGATGTTTACGAGGACGTCGAAGATTGGCTCGCGCAATACGAGCGAGTCGCCAAGGCGAATCGGTGGACTGCAGAAGAAAAACTCTCACGCGTCTACTTCGCTCTGGCGGACAGCGCTCGTACGTGGTACGAGAACCGGGAAGCCACACTGACTTCCTGGAATGAGTTTCGACAGCAGCTTTCCACCACCTTCGCAAACAACGATCGTCGCGATTCTGCCCACCAACTAATCGAGTTGCGCATCCAGAAACCGAATGAGAGCGTCGCCATGTTTGCGGAGGACATGACACGCCTGTTCCGCCGCGCTGACCCAGAGATGCCGGAAGCAAAGAAAATCCGCCATCTGATGCGAGGCGTCAAGGAACAACTTTTCGCCGGTCTTCTTCGCAACCCACCGACAACCGTTGCGGAATTCATCTCGGAAGCTACGTCCATCGAACGAGCACTGCAACAACGTTGCCGACCCTTCGATCGCCCAGGCAACGCCTCGAGCAACGTTTCTGCTCTGGCTGCCGGCAATGAGCTTCGTGAGCTCATCCGGGAGGTTGTTCGTGAAGAGATTCGCAACCTCCTTGTGACCCCGCAGGCGTCAGTCGGGGCTTCTGTAGCAGAGGTTGTGCGACAAGAAATCAGGCAGGCATTCTCGTTGCCCGAATCCCTACCAGACCAACGGTCTCTGAACTACGCATCGGCTGTTCATCGTCCTCCTCCAGCAGCAGCCTACAACTCACAACCAATGGCTCGTGCTTTCAACGAGCCGGCATCCCCGCCGTACAACGCGCAGCCACTGACCACGCAACCTAGTGTACCTGTGGAAACATCGGCCTACTTCCCTCCGCAGACAACTACAGCTTGGCCGCAGAGGACGCCCACAAGTCGACCATTTGTTCGCAGGACGGAAATGTAGCGCACCGTCGACCGCCGTCCTTTGTGCTTTCATTGTGGAGAAGCCGGCCACGTTTACCGCTTTTGCCCGTATCATGACCCCGGATACCAGAGCTTTCCACCCACCTTTCCTCGAGTTCGCTTCGAAAACAGGCGCTACGGTGACGATGTTGCTCCACAAGGACATCCGTTCACTCGTCGAACCCGCTCTCCGTCACCTGCACCGAGCTCTTCGCCGCAAGGTCGCAGTTACGCCGATGTAGTCAGGGGCGGCAGGTCCCCAAGCCCTCGTCGGGGAAACTAACAGAAGCGACCTTTGGGGGGGAGGTTGCCGACCGTCAAAATGCTTCAACACCCCCAACACTATCTGTGCAATCGGACAATATGCCTCTGCCGACCCCAAGGGAAGTCGTAAGTGCCGACCTCGCTGTTTTCATAGACGGACACCCAGTAACCGCGTTAGTAGATACTGGGGCCGATTTCTCAATAATTAGCCAGAAACTCTCCGATAACCTTAATAAAGTCAAGACGTCATGGACTGGTCCCCACATAAGAACGGCGGGAGGTCAATTGATGATCCCTACAGGCAAATGCACAGCCAGAATTGATATTGGTAACTCGACGTTTGTTGCAACTTTCGTTATATTGCTGGAGTGCTGCAGAGACGTGATACTGGGAATGGATTTTCTGCACGAATACGGCGCTATTATAAACATTCCGGACAGGTCGGTCACGTTTTGGATGAATGCAGATTTGGCCGTACCCTGTGTCGATCAGCGACGTGAGCATTTACGTATCTTCGAAGACGATGTGACCATCCCTCCGCACTCAAGCGCTCTTGTGCCTGTAACATGCGACTCGCCAAGGTGCTCCAGCATGATCGCCGAACAAATTCCTGGTCTGCTGTTTAGTCATGGCGTATCAGTTGCAAGAGGTGTAGTTGACATCACTCGCGGACAGACGGACGTCCTACTAACAAACTTTAGTCCTGAACGCCGGCATCTTACAAGAGGTATGGCAGTCGCGTACGTGGAAGAGCTGAATGAGGTTACCGACTGCATGACTGTTGAACAAGACGATTCCCCCGGTCTGCCGAACGTGCCTCTATCCGTTGATGTCGGCCCAAGTTTGCTACCTAAACAGAAAGAAAGACTCCTCGAGCTTATTGATGAGTTTCGGAACTGTTTCTCTTCGACGTCCAAAGTTGGCCAGACGCCACTGACCAAACATCGAATTATTACAGACGAAACGGCCAGACCAATACGGCAAAACCCATACCGGGTGGCAGCGCGAGAACGCGAAGCGATAGAAAACCAGGTACAGAAAATGCTCCAAGATGACATTATCCAGCCGTCGAAAAGTCCTTGGGCATCCCCGGTAGTGTTAGTCAAGAAGAAGGATGGCAGCTTGCGCTTCTGCGTCGACTACCGCAAACTCAACCAGGTCACTAAGAAGGACGTTTACCCGCTACCCCGCATAGACGATTCTCTTGATAGACTACGGCATGCACGCTATTTCTCGTCGATGGATCTAAGGAGCGGCTATTGGCAAATAGAAGTAGATGAAAGAGACCGCGAGAAAACAGCATTCGTGACACCTGATGGCCTCTATGAATTTAGGGTACTTCCCTTCGGCTTGTGCTCCGCGCCGGCAACATTTCAGCGGCTAATGGACACCGTTTTATCAGGCCTCAAGTGGCAAACGTGCTTAGTATATCTAGACGATGTGATTGTATTCTCTGCGACATTTGACGAGCACTTGAGGCGACTACGTGCTGTTTTTCAAGCCATACGGTCCGCCGGTCTCACGCTTAAGCCGGAAAAATGCCATTTTGGCTTCGAAGAGCTTCTTTTTCTAGGCCATGTTGTCAGTAATGATGGGGTACGGCCTGATCCGGAAAAGATAGCTGCCGTGGAACATTTTCCTGTGCCATCCGACAAAAAGGCAGTGAGACGCTTTTTAGGCTTATGCGCATATTACCGGCGTTTTATTCAGAACTTTTCACGCATTGCGTCGCCGTTGACACGCCTCACCAGAGAAGACGTAGCATTCGTATGGGATGAAGATCAGCAGAAAGCATTCGACGAGCTACGGCAACGCCTTCAAAATCCACCGGTCCTGGGACACTTCGATGAAGACGCCCCGACAGCAGTTCACACCGATGCCAGCAATATCGGCTTAGGAGCTGTACTTGTGCAGTGGCAAGACGGCGCTGAAAAAGTAATAGCTTATGCAAGTAGAAGCCTTTCCCGCACAGAGGAAAATTATTCCACCACAGAAAAAGAGTGTCTTGCGGTGGTTTGGGCGGTGATCAAATTTCGCCCATATTTGTACGGCCGCTCGTTTGCTGTCGTCAGTGACCACCACTCACTTTGCTGGCTGACGAACTTAAAAGACCCATCAGGACGATTGGCACGCTGGAGCCTTAAACTTCAAGAGTTCGACATGACTATTGTGTACAAGTCAGGAAAGCGGCATACGGACGCCGACTGCCTTTCTCGTGCCCCATTCGAACCTGCAAGTACAGAAGATGACGACGCTACAGCGTTTGTTGCCGTTGTCAACACGACTACGCTTGCACAGCAGCAACGCGAAGACCCAGAATTGGAGCCCATTATTAGCTTCCTGGAGGGTCGCACTTCCACTCTGCCAAAACGCTTTGGAAGAGGAGTTCCATCGTTTTGCTTACGCAACGACGTCCTCTATAAAGTGAACTTTTCTCCGAACGGCAGCCCCTACTTGCTCGTCGTCCCACCATCTCTCAGGAATGAAATATTGCAGGCATGCCATGATGAAGCAACATCCGGCCATTTGGGCTTCACACGAACGCTTTACAGAGTGAGACAAAAGTATTACTGGCCAAGATTGACGGCGACCGTTCAACAGTACGTCCGTACATGCCTTGATTGCCAACGGCGGAAAGTGCCAGCCGTCAAACCAGCAGGCTTCCTCCATCCCATCGAAGTACCCAGAACTCCATTTGCACAAGTCGGAATGGATCTGCTAGGCCCATTTCCAACTTCTGCTACGGGACACCGATGGATTATCGTAGCCACGGACTATCTAACGCGCTACGCCGAAACCAAAGCCCTGCCGCGGGGAACGGCCAGTGAAGCAGCTCGATTTTTTATAGAGAATGTTGTACTGAGACATGGCGCCCCCACAGTATTAATAACTGACAGAGGAACTGCATTCACAGCCGAGCTATTGGGCACAGTTTTAAGACTTAGTGGCACATCTCATCGGCAGGCAACGGCGTACCATCCGCAAACGAACGGACTCACGGAGCGCCTCAATAAGACACTTGCGGATATGCTTTGCATGTATGTTGATGTGGAGCATAAAAACTGGGACGAGATATTGCCATATGTCACCTTTGCATACAATACGGCTCAGCAGGAAACAACGAGGATGACACCGTTCCGCCTTCTCCACGGTCGCGATGTCACAACCATGCTCGACGCAATGTTGCCGCATGAACATGGATGCGATGGCGTCGAAACTGATGCTGACTACATCACTCAGCGTGCTGAAGAAGCCCGACAACTTGCACGCATACGTATTCGTCGGCAGCAGGAGTACGATGCAGGGCGCTATAACCTTCGCCACCGAAGAGTCTCCTACGAGCCTGGAGAGAGAGTTTGGGTCTGGACTCCCGTTCGCCATCGTGGCCTTTCAGAGAAACTACTGCGGCGGTACTTCGGTCCGTATAAAGTCATACGACGTCTCTCTGATGTCAACTATGAAGTCGTTTCCGATAGTCCACATTCCTCAAGGCGTCGACGGCATACACCGGAGATTGTGCACGTCGTCCGGATGAAGCCTTATTTGTCCGAATGAAATCACTGCAGCGTACGCGTGGAAAGATCCTGGCGTCGTCACGATAAAGCATCGGGACGATGCTTTCTTAGAAGGGAGGCAATGTCACGACTAAAGAAGACAATGAAGGGATGGACACGAGCGCAAGCATCTCTCTCGCCGAAGAAGTTAAAGTTGGCGCGGACAATTATTGCTGGGCCTTCAATATAGAGCCTCTGTTTGCTGTCGCACCACCGTCGTTCTGTGTGCCGTTTTTCGCATCTTGCGACAATATCATTTCGCATTATTATAGGTATATGCATTTTAATAAAACTTGTTGTTGGGCTAGTTGGTACATTCTTCATACAACGATTGGACGCAACACATCAAGGAAAAAGTACAGGTGAAAGGAAAGAGCGTCACTCGCAACTAACTTTATTCCGAGAAAGCATCGCAATATATACCTGAGCTAACACATGCGCGGCAAGGTTCCACGTATCACCCCACCCAGATGAGTCAATAAGAATCATGTGCTAGTTTAAAAAGCTGAAACACTCCTTCAAAAATTAAAAGGAAAAAAGAAGGAACGGCAACCGATGGAAACAAGGCCAATAGTTGTACCCTACGTACATAAGGTTGCGCACAACCTTAAGAAGGTAGCGAATAGGTACAATGTCCCAGTGGTCCTCTCTGCACCAAGGAAGCTGTCAGGCCTGTGCCCGCGGATTTCCAAAGCACCCAACCAGCCTATATGTGGCAAGAGGCATGTAAATCCCGACGTCACTTGTGCGGTGGGTGTGGTTTAAGAAATTCCGCACAGCTGTGGCAGGGTTTACATCGGCCAAACGGGTCGATGTGTTAACGACAGAGCGAGAGAGCATGCACTTTCCATTAAGAATAACCTTTCAACACATTTACCTGCGCACTGCAAAGCATGTAAATGTAACGCAAGATTTAAGGAGATCAGCATTCTGGGTAGAAGCAACGAGGTGCTGGCACGAGAAATGCTCGAGGCATAAAAAGAAAAAAAAAAAAGATATCTGCATTAGCGATACGTCAGTGGTGTTGCGCGGCGCCAAGTTTGAATTTTTTAGATGCTTTTTAACCTAGCACATGATTCTTATTGACTCATCTGGGTGGGGTGATACGTGGAACCTTGCCGCGCATGTGTTAGCTCAGCTATATATTGCGATGGTTTCTCGGAATAAAGTTAGTTGCGAGTGACGCTCTTTCCTTTCACCTGTATTGTTTCCTTGATGTGTTGCGTCCTATCGTTGTATGAAGTATATGCATTTGTAGGGGCATAACCACATGCCCCTAGAATTTCAATTATTTATCAATTATTTAAATAATTAGTTAATTAGTTTGAAAATTGAACCTTGTCTAGTAACGTTGTCTGAAGGGGCTTATTTAGATGTGACATTACACAAGGTAGTTTTGGCGTGATAACTCCTGATTGATATTCTCCGTTTTTACCTGCTCTATATGATGACGTGTGACGACATAAAACATGTCGGGTTTATATAGTATCTAACCTTTCGAATAAGCTTTCAGTTGCAAGTAGCGCTGTCTTTCTCGTGGACAGAAGCTAAGGCTTGTGTCCCAGTAGTCTGCGCTGCGCCATCCCTCTAGTTAAGCCGCGGCTGCGAATGGCGCGGTTGAGCGTGGGGGTGGTCTAGGCGCACGTGATGGTTTCGTTTGCGCCGTGTCCTCGCGATTGTAGTTCTCGTTGAAGCGAGAGGCAGCACGAAGGACGGTTCGCTCGGCGCTGCTGCAGCTCTTCGTCACGCCAGCGCTGTAACAGCTAGTGTTCGCGGTTCTAGAGTTAGATCTGTTCATGTGTGCCCGTGCACGCGTGACATAATGCTTGTTAACTTCATTACTAAGCGAATCTTTATAGCAATTTATATGTCTGACAAAGTACCAACCTTGCTTCGTGTGGTTGTACTATACTTTACTATCGCTATCAATGCTTCGCTCTTTCGGGGAAACTGCGACTTTTTCAGTATCTTCCTTTCCCTGCCGATGGTGTCCTGTGGCTGCACGAGTTCAAAAACATGCTATTTCAGCAATTGTTCGCAGTTGCTCTTTGAATAGGCTGTTAAAGTTCACTATATGTTTAAAGGGAGATTTTATGTGCACGAAAAGCAGAGAGATTCACCTGAGGTGGTGCGCTCCAATCTGCTGCCACACGCTGCAGTTGCTTAGTGGCTATATAGTGTTGGGCTGCTAAGCACAAGGTGGCGGGATCAAATCCCTGCCACGGCGGCCGCATTTAGATGGGGGAGGAATACGAAATCAGGTGTACCTTTAAGAACCCTATGTGGTCCAAATAATTCCGGAGTCCCCCACTACGGCGTCCCTCATAATCAGATGGTGCTTTTGGCACATAAAACCCCACAATTTTAGTCTGCTACCGGCGAAGAGGGAATTTGCAACGGCGACAGAAAACCTAGGTTGGGGTTGAAACGGTGCACCTGCTGGCCCCAAACTCGAAATCACCTGTTACACTTCGCGCAGCTTATTCCTAACTTTAGTATTTCTCACACATCGTCATCATAACCATCCTAGTCTCATGTCCACTGCGATCTCCAGTTACCTCTGTCTTTCGCTAGCTGATTTCTACATGCAAATTTCATCACCTAGTTTTCTGCCGTCCTCGACCGCGCTTCCCTTCTCTTGTCACCCAATCTGTAACTCTAATATTCCATCGGTTATCTACCCTATGCGTTACATGGCCTGCCCAGCTAATTTTTTTCTCTCTTAATGTTAATTAGAACATTGGTTATCCCCGTTTGCTCTCTGATCCACACCGCTACCTTCCTGTCTCTTAACGTTACGCCTAACATTTTTCGTTCCATTGCTCTTTCTGCTGTCCTTAACTTGCTCTCGAGTTTCTTTGGGAACTTCAAAGTTTCTGCCCCATATGTTAGCACTGGTAGAATGCAATAATTGTACACTTTTCTTTTCAACGGACTTTCCTTTTCAAGTCAGGATTTGGAAATGCTTTTCAAGTCAGGATTTGGAAATGCCTGCCGAATGCACTCCAACCCAATTTTATTCGTCTGTAAATTTTGTTCTCATGATCAGGGTCCCCTATGCGTAATTGACCTAGATAAACGTGCTCCTTTACAGACTCTAGAGGCTGACTGGCGATAAGAGTGGGTCTGAAACCTTCAGACCCACTCTTACACTTTCTCGATTAAGGTCCTCAATCATTTGTTGTAATTCGTCCTCATTGTGGCTGAATAGGACAATGTCATCTGGAAACCTAGGTAAAACCGCATCTAACGAAAACGTGTTATATAGCATTAATACTTATACTGCTTTTTAGACCATAAGGAATTTTGAAAAATCGCCTGTGGCCGATAGCACAATTGTAGTCCTTGAGCTGAATTACGCGAAGCGGCGGACATTACTCGCAATACCTAGTCAGCTAATTAACAAAAACTGACTTATTACCTTTTTAATGAAATATTTTCGGCACATATTACAACTTGCTAATTGTAGCCCAGTGAGTGTCATTTCATTCTTTTTGTTTCGAATGGTTTCAGGCACAAAGATGGTCTCGGATGACGAAGCTAAAGGCAGAAATCCTCCGCCCCACGTAGGCCCAGCCACCAGTATTTTGCTCAAAGGTCATCATCATCATCATCATCATCAGCCTATATTTTATGTCCACTGCAGGACGAAGGCCTCTCCCTGCGATCTCCAATTACCCCTGTCTTGCGCTAGCGTATTCCAACTTGCGCCTGCAAATTTCCTAACTTCATCATCCCATCTGGTTTTCTGCCGACCTCGACTGCGCTTCCCTTCTCTTGGTATCCATTCTGTATCCCTAATGGTCCACCGGTTATCCATCCTACGCGTTACATGGCCTGCCCTGCTCAAGGGTTCGCGGCATTTATTTATCAAACTGATGGCGTCTGATGACGCAAGCCTCGTCGTTGCGACAAGACGCTTGTTTGTTTGGTGTGTTGAAGGACCGTTGGACTGTGTATGTGGGGCAGACGGGCATCAACGAGCGATTACGTGAGCAACTAGCCTGATCAGGGAACCTTGCCGTGCCTGGCACAAGCTGTGTTTGACCGCACTCATTCGCTGGCCAGAAACCCTGACCAGAGAAATAGTAGAACCCGCCGGGGTGGCTAAGGCGTTGCGCTGCTGAGCACGAGGTTGTGGGATTGAATCCCGGCCGCGGCGGACGCATTTCGATGGAGGCGAAATGCAAAAACGCCCGTGTGCGTGCGTTGTAGTGCACGTTAAAGAACCCCAGGTAGTGAAAATTAATCCTGAGCCCTCCACTACAGCGTGCCTCATAATCAGAACTGGTTTTGGCACGTGAAACCCCATAAAGAAGAAGAAGAGAAAAAGTAGAAGCCGCAGAAATTATGAACAAGAATTGTGTTAGTTGCCCGTCAGTCTCCATACCCGAGAAAGAAATATTGTTTGTGTCGCGTTAGCCACCTGTGTCACTTGAACATGCTGGGTTGATTTGTTTGTGTGTCATGCCTTCGCCCTTTCTTTTGTGCGGCGATATATGCAGGGTAATTGTTTAAAATTGCCTGTGGAAGATAGCATAGTTATAATTCTTGATCTAAACTACTCGATGAGGCAGCCATTACTTCCACGAGAAATCAAAACGCCTAGTTAAATAATTAACATATTTACGCTAATATAACATTTTCATTAATTATTTTGCTGCACATCTCTCAATCTACGAATTATAGCCGTTGAGTTTGGAAAGTGTATCGCCTTGGAACGAATTCTCAGGACTGAACCAGTTTCCAGATATTCATTTTCAAAGTGTCCGATGAAATGCATGGGCGTTCCATTTACCTTTTTGCGCAAAACGCTGTTTTATGCATTGAAGCACACACTTAACTCGAACGCCCATGGATTTCGTCGGACACTTTGAAAATTATTATCTCGAAACTGGCCGCCTCATCGAGTAGTTTAGATCAAGGATTACAATCATACTATTTGCCACAGGCAATTTTTAAAAATTTCGTGCAGCTAAAATGAAACACCCTGTATATCTGCTCTCGTGCAATAAACACTCAGTTGTTATTTAGCGCTATGTCTCGTCTGTTTCTTTCGCCGTCCGCGTGCTTGTGCACTAGAGTGTAAATAAACAAACTATTGCGGATGAGGAGTTGTAAAGCCTAGACTTGTGCAATTTGTTGGAGACATTTCAGGCTTGCCTAGTTATGGCCCCCTCCCCTTTGCGTTCGACGACCGTCGAGAAATGGCGTGAAGAGACTCGGGCAGCAGTTACCCAACTCCTTTGAGCACGGTGGAACGTCTCCATGGGGAGCGCAAGCGCAGGAAATCATCTACGAGTGCGGCGCGCTCGGGTCTCGGGCGCCACCAGTGGGTGGCAGGGGTTGCTCTAGTGCCAAGACGCCGTCTGTTGATGGGGCCTAGTCGATTTTGTTTTTTTCATTATTGCGCGAAAGATAGCAAGAAATGTCCATTCTCTAAAATGCCTCTAAATTAAAACAAAAAGCTGATGGTCAAACGCTATGGTTGCTACAGTTGTTACGTTGGATGACTTCCACGCATGCTGAGGACGTACCTGCCTGGAGCATCCTGTGTATCTCGGGAGGCGAGCACTGATCCGGTACACAGACGCCCATTCGGAGTCTGGTGGTGTACAGTCCCCAAGACACATCGAGGGTCTCCTTGATTGCCTGTGCGGAAAGAATATGAAGAATAAGTACAGATTGTAAACGAGTAGTTGGTGTCACTGCGATCGCATGTTGAGTGCGAGGAAAAACAAACTGGGCCATCGTCGGCCTGCCACCGCTGCGAATTTAACTATGGGGTACACCGGTTGATGTGCTACGTGAAATGCGAGCGAGAGGGTAAACGACTGTGCACTACGTGTATTTGTGTCGCACATGTCTGGGCATATCCGTGGCCACAGCCCATACTGGAGAGCAGTAGAAAGGTCTGTTAGCTTTCGGCCTCCTGGCCAGATGAGGCCGCTGAAAGACTGTGCTAATTTGGACCGGAAGGGAACGTTAGTTAAGACAAGGAATCAAGGTGTGCGGAATTTCCGTGCAAAAGAGGTCTGGTCATTGCCACATCTCTAGACAGAAGGGTATTGTCTTCAGAAGAATAAAAATAAAACGTTGCAGGCGCATTGCAAACTTTTATCCAAGAAATTGCCGGTATTTTAAAACTTTACTCCACGTTTCATTCCATTTTGGTTCATTGCACATGTCTGTGTATAAAGAAATGGTACATAAAATTTGTACGCAAATGTGAATCAGGAAACATGTTAAGATTGTTCGCGTGAGAAGAGGTTGTCCAAAATAAAGTGTGGAGAAAAGCAAGGTTCAAGATTTGAAATCAACAAGATCTGATATGCCTAAAATCCACTAGGCTCTTAGCTGTGGCCTACCTTAGCTGCATCTCGCCCTCATTTTTCTTGTTTTCTGTCCCCTGTAGCCGCGTTCCTTTAATGTATATTTGTTCTCTAAGGACTATAGTGGAAACATTGTGCGTTGAGCTTTGCGATTAGTCCAGAAATACAACTTTCTCCTAACTATTGTATATTGACTGGTCTGAGCTCCAAAAGACAAACAAACGACTAGCGAAATAAAGCGCGCAATTATACAGGCCAGATCACCAAACGCTGCACAGCCCTCTAGTGAAAATTTTACCTAATTCCAAACCACTAATGAGCACCTCCTAGAAGTGTCTTCTAACACCAAATTTAATAAACGAATACCTATGCATGCTGGGAGTGAAATTGCGTGCTTTCTGGGAACCGATACTTTTGGTCTCGGCTTCGAATGCACGCACAATGGCTCCGAACAAATTACAAAAATTTCATTCGGCTTAGGTGAAAACCCAATTCTTTTCGTAAAATAATGTGAATCCGCAGAAATCTGAATGTGATAAAAAGAAATTTTTTGATGTTTTTTTTTGAAAAGGCATTTTCAAACAAACTACGGCAAAATCTACAGGGCATGACTATACAGTGTTTAACATGAGTTTAAAGTAGGAGTGCGCAGTAAGCAATGTACAGAGAAAAAGGCGAGATGGATCGCGCCTTTTACTTTCTGTGTTTACGCGGTTTACTACACCTGCTATAACAGATGCGTTACAAGTTGCCCAGTCTTCCATCCTATATAGTACCAGGGCTGCATAGACAAGGACACAGGCAAAGAAAAACACGACACTGGCGCTGACTCACAAGTGAATTTTATTTCAAGGAAAATTCACATTTAGAAACCTTGGCCCACAGGGCAACTATAAAGCGATTGTACATGCACGGCAGTAGCCATTAAGTGGGTAAAGGGTGCTGATAAGGAAAAAAACTAAATCAAAAGATCCCGCACGTAATGAAAAAATTGGAAGACGCTTAAGCTTCGCCTTTAAGAGTGGAACGCGATAGCGTTATCGGGCCCCGTTGCCATCGCATTTTTGTTTCAGTGGGCTTCACCGCAACACAGAACGTGGGAAAGCCAGCTTACAAAGACCAAGCTTACATGGATCCCCTTAAAGTTGGCTTCACTTTTAAACAGAAGTGCATTTCTTGGAAGAAGTTTTTCCAGGGGCAATATAAGTCGTATTATATTAAAATGTGAAGGCCCTAGCACCTTGTTTTTTTATTTTAATAATTGTTTGCTATTGCACCGACGCGCGCGCGTGTCCAAAACGCATTAGGCAGGTGAAGTCCCAATTTGACCTGCCGAGGATGCGAGCGCCATCTGGATAGCATTTTCGCAAGTAAATTACCCGAGCGCGTCGCGTTGGTATGGTAGAAATGCTGGAAAATGGGTTTGTCTTTGAGTTTTCTTGTAACAGAATTATGTTTTCTCGTACATTCAAATTACAATTCGACGCCGCCATGTCTGTAGGTTGTGGTTAAGTGGTACTTTAACATTTTTCTGGCGGATTTCACTGTGAGAAATTCACTTTTTGTTCACCAAAACCCTGCACCACGTAACACAAGCAGGTTACGCGGTTGGGGTGGTTCGAAATGATTTTCTTCTTCGCTAACACCTTAAGCCACGCGGAGGGCCTGCGCAGCCGGTCGGGATTCATTTTTTCCGCCACGGACGCCGACATTTACACCGACACCCTCGCTGACGCCGGATTTTCTGCCACACGGGGCCCTTAAGGTTATCGCGTTAAAAAAAATCGGTGGTGGTGCCATATTTGCACAAGTTTTTCGCATTGCTTGAAGAATGTTACTAGTAGGTTGCCTGCCACAGTGTGGTCTTGTGCGCTCCGAACAAACTGGTCACGACTTGTTCCCGTTTGAATAAAAAATTGTCGGGCCGTAGTAGGGAATGCAGTTTTTGTTCCGAGAAGTCAAGAAATAGATACGTTCGATGCAGATCTGCTGTCGTGTACAGGTTACCACTGTCATGCCGGAAGGTTTAGGTGGGCCAGACCGGCCGATGTCTGAACATTACAATAAAGGACCGCATCTCATCATTAAAAAGTACGGGGAGTTTGCGCTTGCAGGTTCAAGTAGAGAGTGTGGGTGCCGACGGATAGAAATAAACACTGATTGTTTGTTCACGCATAAAGATCAAACTACTAGGCAGCTTATCATATCGATAGGGAAGGGGAAATAATGTTAGTAAGCCATGTGTAGCTCTTAGTATTAAGCACACTAAAGAACCCCAGGTGGTTAACATTAATCCGGAGCCCTCCAATACGGCGTGCCTCATAATCAGAACTGGTTTTGGCACGTAAAATCCCAGAAAGAAGAAACTCTTAGTAATAAATAGCTAAAATTTTGCAAGTAAGTGTTTCACAGCAGCTTAAGTTTGACAAAGATAGTCGTCTATTGGTTTTTATTTGTTTTGATGACGCTATTGTTCATGCCTCGTGTGATTCGACACGTCACCCTAACGGCTACTGCCGCGCATGTACAATCGCTTTATAATTGCCCTGTCAGCCAGGGTTTATAAATGTGGATTTTCCCCGAAATCAAATTCAGTTATGAGTCAGCGCCAGTGTCTTGTTCTTCTTTGCCTGTGTCCTTGTCTATCCAGCGCTAAACATGAATTCCCACCAACTCGTCCAAGTTTATCTTCTAGTACTATATTGTACCAATGCCATTTGGTGGGCTAAGCATTTTCTGTCTTTCTTTCTGTATTTTTTTTTCACTATGGCGGATTTACCCCCATGAATTTCGTCTGGGTTGTAGATTTCCGTTTATGATGAGTACGTTTCTACTTACGATGGGCTCCTGGCTCAAGTGTAAGTGAGCACCAAATGAATTCACACGAAAGGGTTAACAAAATGAACAACTTCCTGAAGGACAGAGTTCTATCTTTTAAAACTCCAGTACTGCCTTTTCCTCGTAAGAAAGAACAAAATTGCTTCGGATAAACGCGCCGTTTTGTATCGCTTACAGAGAACTACTTCAGAACGAGTCGCACACACAGTGAGCGTGAGAAACTTGTCAAAAACAAAACATTGCAATTTCGCGATTTTCGTCATGTGCGCCACTGTGAAGATGTTTTCTTTATCGTTTTTGTGCTACAAAAGAGTGACCATATTCCAAGCAATGTGCCACAACCTGGTGCAAATTGCAGTTGTTTTTACAAATTATCCAGCTTTACTAAAGATGAACCATTTTTCCGGGGAAATGGAATTCTTCAACACTGTGAAGCAGCATCGCTTTCTCGGATTAACACTAGGTAAAAAAAAATCTGTGGAAGCTGCATAAACATTCACGCATAGAACACGTAAACAATGCATAAGTTTCACTGGTGAGACATGCAGACATGGGGTGCGTTGTTATCATTACTACAGGTTACCACAGCTCTGGTAAGAAATAAAGACACCCTTTTATGCACCAAATTCTACGGGGTGTTTGGTGTTTGGGTGTTCCTGATTTGAACGCCCAGCTCTATGGTGCCCGCGCAGCGTTCAGCCTCGCCTACGACAGACATTTAGAAGTAGTGTGAGATGGGATTATACAGCGAAGACCGCGAAAAGAAGGACAAGACGACACACGAGGCGCATCCTACAACAGAGCACAATTTGATACACCCTGGCTTGTGCGAGATATAAAAGCGTATTCTATACGCTTGTGAGGGCGTATAAAAGCCTATTTGGTACGCTTGTGCGAGGGTATAAAATTGTGCTCTGTTGGCAGTTTCCGCCTAGTTTGTCGTCTTCTAGTTCTTTTTGTGGTCGTCCCCACTGCGCTATACAACCCGAACGTCATGAACCAACAAGGCCAAAATAATTTACACTATCAGATAGACATACATAAAGGCAAAATTTACAGACAGACTCCTGAGTCAATTGCACAACTCTGAAAATGTATAATAGTCTGGCAAATGAATACTTTAGATACAGTGTATCAAATTCTCCGTGGACGACATTGATAAAAAGGAGAGTTGATAATGGTGCTCTATCACATATGCATACATACGATATTGATTTACGTGTAGACAGATAGCGCAACGCTGCAGACAATAGCCGAACTGTTTGACGTACCATCTGTACTTTGGTTTATAGCACTGTTGTACAAAAAGTAAGACGACTTGCTGAAGCAAATGAGGCACATAATTTTGTAGTCGTTAAGCGGCTAGCGGGACGTTGAAATATTCTCCAAAATTTTGCAGCTGATGCCACATCACGCAAATATCAAAATTAGTGGACAAGATGTTTCACACGGTCTCACACTTGTACCAACAACCTTATGAACAGGAGCGTTCTGGGCATATTGTACAAGATAACGCAGCTGGCCCGGTGTCTCATACCTGAGGACGGCGTCACAACAACCGGCGTCGCGTATTATATTACACAGTTTAAGTTTAACGTTAGCGTAATAGCGGGGTTAAGCGAACCAGTGCTACCGTTCCGCAACCTAACTTAAGAGAAAGCGAGTTTTAGTATAGCGTGATAACGTAGTTTACGTGCGGGATGCTATTCGATTGCGCGTTAAATTTGGCATACCTAGTGCACCGGAGTGATTCTATCTATTTGCCATGCTTTGCGTCCGCAAAGTGCGAGAGGCAGCGCAATGAAAGCCGGAAGCCCGTTTTACTTGTACACGGCGAAATCGGCACAAGCCGTACAAGCTGTCGATCATGGCGTGCGAGATCTCAGAGGTCATATGCCGTGCGTCTATCTCCAAAGTTTGTCGATGGGTGGCGGCGCCATCCCCGATGCAATGGGATAACGTCTGACGGTGGGATACATTTTAGTGAAAGTGTAGCAACACCGGTCGGACGTCGATTCGCGGCGCGAGCTTTAGTTTAGGCAGGCCCCAGGCAATCAGGAAGCAGGATTAAGTATTGAACGTAGCGAAAGGCAGAAAGGATAAGAATCGAGAAGGTAAAATTTGCTACATTAACATGCAGGTTGGTCGCAAGCAGGAAAAATGGCTGGAAATTCAAACGCAGCTGAATGATGAAGCAATTAGCGTGTACACCTTGACCGAAACGCATCTACGAGATTTGGAGCAGCCGCCTGTTATTGACAATTTTGTATGGGAAGGGTGCAACAGAATGACCGGGTCAAGGAAAGACGGAGGCGTAGGCGTACTAATTAGGCGAGGTCTGAAGTGGCAAAGGGTAAACGAGACATGTAAAGAGCATTCATGGATTAGCGGCACACGGCAAGGTAAAAAGACGTGGCTGGGAGTAGCTTACCTATGGTCATGTAGTGATAGCAGCGAAAAAAATAAGGAATCGGTTGATTGCATTAGAATCGATATTAATGAGTACAGTAAATCGAGCCAGGTGATATTAGTGGGAGATATGAAAGCACACATGGACGATTTAGACAGATATAATGATTACAACGCTCTCTAGTGCTGGATCTGTGTGATGAACAGAACCTTATAGTAGTTAACAGGGAGAACAAGTGTCATGGACAGGAAAAGTGGCAATGCGGAAACAGGCAATCATGTATCGACTACGCCTTAGTCTCAGAAATGGTCTACGAACAACTCGACCAAATGATAATAGACGAAAATGGAAGAAATAGCCTGGGAAGCGATCATAAACGTTTAGCATTAAAGTTTGGGAGAGATACCCGCGCAGAACACGAACCAATAGCCTCATAATTTTTAAAAATGAATGAAGAGCAAATAACAGATTACAAAAAACATAGAGAAGAAAATTGAGGCTTTTCCTACAGCAGTCTGGGAATATGAGGAACTGGTGGACGTTATGGAGCATGAAATAAGGCAGACACGGCAAAACAATTGTTGGATTGGAAAGAGGAAACCGCGTAAGTCGTGGAACAAGGAAATGAAACAAGCTATAGAAGAGCGTAAAGAGGCATCTAGGGTTCATCCAGAAGCCAAAAAGTTTTGATTACAAGAAGAGGTGCTCCTTAGATGGAATACATACCGAGAAAAGAAAAGGGTGGCGAGTGAGCTCGTGCAAGAGAATATTAAATGCGTAAGTGAACGTTGGATGCATAGCATTCCCTAAAGAGACAAAGGCGCCCCAAAAAGACTCTGGAACCATATAAAAGCACTCGGAGCCTACTAAAAACTCGCAAGCGGCTATAAGGCATGAAGACGGTAACATCTACGAAGGAGACGATGCGCTGCGGTACATCAAAGACGTTATTAGGGATAACTTCGGCATTAGAAAAAGCGTAGTTCAGACAACAGATCCAGCAACAGGAGAGAGGTCTGAGATATCAAATTTTACCGTAGAAAGCTTTTATTGAAAAAAAGGCAGCAGAAGATGTGTCTAATAACACGGCAGCAATACTCGATGAAATCCCAATACAGCTAATCAAAAACCTCGGTCCAAAAAGCAAGGCACTGCTGACTAATGCCATAAAGCAAGTGATTAGAACAAATAAAATTCCAGCTGGATGGCGTGAAAGCAAGATGAGCCTCATCTACAAAGGCAAAGGAGATAAGGATAAGACGAGCTCGTACAGGCCAGTTACAGTAACGTCGGTGATATATAGAATGGCAATGCAAGCCATAAAATTACAACTGTCGAAGTGGGTGGAGACAAACGATGTATTGGGGGAACTGCAGAATGGGTTCAGGCCAGGCAGACGCTTAGAGAATAATATTTTTGTACTAACTCAGTACAAGGAGATTTCAGTAGCTCAGAAAAGACCTTTATCAATTTTATTTCTAGATATCAAAGGAACTTATGACAACGTAGACAGGGAATTGTTATGGGATATTCTTCAGCACGAAGGCATAGATGACGATTTCGTGGAGCTGCTGAGGGAGATATGTAGAGACAACCAAGTACAAGTTGTATGGGAAGGTCGAAAAGGTAATGAAATGGTGGGAATTCACAAAGGATTGAAGCAAGGATGTCCTCTGTCACCATTGTTGTTCACGCTTTACGTTAAGGGTATAGATAGACGACTGGAAAAATGAATTAGGTTTTGATTTATCCTACATGCGTAATGGACAAATGGTGCAACAGAAGGTCCCTGGACTGATGTACGCAGATGACATTGTGCTACTAGCAGGCAGTAGAAATGATTTACAGCTACTTGCGAATATCTGTGGCAATGCAGCGACAAATCTAGGCCTTAAGTTTAGCACAGAGAAAGCAGGAATTATGATCTTGAATGAAGAGACGAGTAACTTCGTGGTGTCAATTCAACAGCAAGTAATACCCATAGTGAAGCAATATAAGTACCTCGGCGTACACATAAACGAAAGAAAGAATTACTCAAGCAACCACCAAGATAATCTGAAATTAAAGGGGAAGCGGAATGCAGCAATAATGAAGCACAGAGCACTGTGGGGCTACAATAAGTGTGAGGTGGTGCGTGGAATCTGGAAAGGAGTAATGGTGCCAGCGATAACATTCGTAAATACCATTCTGTGCTTAAAATCGGATATATTGTCGGGTTTGGAAGTTAACGAAAGATCAGTAGGCCGGTTGGCTTTGGGAGCCCACGGTAATACCACAAATGAGGCAGTGACAGGGTGACAAATGAGGCACTGCACGGGCCAATTTTTCAGCCCGGGCTAGTTTTTACGTTGGACTGCCTGCCCGAGCCCGCTTTATGGCGAGACCCGAGCCCGGGCAATAATCTACGTTACCCGCCCGGCCCGGCCCGCCACCCCTTTACCTTAGGCCCGAGCCCGACTTGAAACCGGCCCGAAACCGGCCCGAAACCGGCCCGAACCCGGCCCAAGACCGAAAAAGGCATGTTTTTCAGAGTCGAGACGCGCGAGGATAACTCGCTCCAGGTTACATGCACACCACCAGAAAGTCCGAGCCCGGCACGGGCCCGCGTCAAAAAACCAGAGCCCATCCCGGGCCCGGGTCGAAAAGCACATGCCGCACCCGATCCCAGCCCGAGCCCGTGAAAGAACTGCCCTACCCGGCCCGGCCTGGCACGTGGGCCGGGCCGGGCCTGGGCTTTCGAGTAAGCCCGAGCCTGTGCAGTGCTCTAGTGCAGGGTGACATGGGTTGGGCCTCTTTTGAAGTCAAAGAAGCACAAAGCAAAATTAGTTTTGGAGAAACGCTCAGTAACATGGATGAAAATAAATGGGCGGCTAAAGTGCACAAGTATCTGCACATGAATAGCGTGGACACCGAATGGAGGAAGAGGTCAAAGAAGTTGGCAACCAAGTACAGGATAATCGAAACTGTAAATAGACAACCAGGAGTCATCAGAAAGAAAGTCATACAAATAGATTCCGTTAATTAGATGCATTCCAGCGCCATCGACGTCACCTCAAGTGGATATAAGACGCCTGCCATCCCCGGAATCTTTCAGTGGGCACGTCGGCAGGTCCTCCTGTGGCACCATGTTCAAGCCGTTTCTTTTTTACGTGCAGGTTAGTAACAAAGTATCATCTGTTAACTGTAGCAATCCTTACTTAGTCCAGCTGGCGTGCCCACGTAGCCTGTTCACCCTGTATTGTAGCATTCAACAAGTGTTCCTGTCTTTGCTGATACTATGTGGGGACGTTGAGCCCAACCCAGGGCCCTCGAATTTCGAATTGTTATCACAGTTGCTTGAAGGTCAGAACAATATCCAAAAAAGGCTTGATGACATTGAGTCGCAATTAAAAACTGTCGAGGAAACTTCTGTGACGATTAAAGGCTTCAGCGATAAATTTACTAGTCTTGAAACGACAGTTCGTGACTTGGAAAGTAAGCTCGTTGATTTGGAGGACCGAAGTAGACGTATTAACCTTGTTGTGTTCGGCATACCGAAAAAGAAAGATGACGCCTCTGATGACCTCATGGATAGCGTAGTTGATAATGTGTTCAAACATACTCTAGACGTGAACGTTAACTCAGTCGAACGGATTCATAGTCTAGGGAGAAAGCAGCGCGGTAAAGGATGACCAGTGATCGTGAAATTCAATGATCACAGGGAAAAAGTTAACGTCCTAAAAATTGCTACAAATTGAAAGGGAAGGGAATCTCTATATCCGAATATTTTTCTGCAACCACTAGCCACGTGAGGAAACTACTCTGGAACAGTACCTCAGAAATTAGGAAATATGGTACAAAGCTAAAACTCGTACATGATAAAATTAAGATTGACAATCGATTACTAACATTAGATGAATTTCAGTGTGAAATGGCCGGTGCGCACACACCAGCTACCAGAGGAATTCCTAAATAAATGAAACGGTAACAATGGCAAGCACTTCCGATGTTTAAATAATAATGCTCGTTTAATTAATGCTAGCAAGAAGCGATGATTTAGAGAGTGTCATATTAACTTATCAGCCTCATCTATTGATAATTACTGAAACCTAGCTTCACACCGAGATTGACGACGACGAAATCACGCCCCAGGGATACCGGGTCTACCGCAAGGACAGGAAATGTCGAGGCGTCGGAGTAGCAATATTTTTTAAGGAAACCTTAAAAGTTGAAAGACTGGCCGATATACCATATCTCGAATGTGTTATCGTGAGGGTAGACCCAGGTGGTTTGAAGTTCCTAGTCGGCGGTTTTTACCACCCACCAGGCACAGATGAAACATTCTTTGATAAACTTAATGAATTTCTTTGCGCCGTCCGTGGCTACTCCAGCAACAAAATACTTGGCGGTGATTTCAATGTCCCTTCAGTCACATGGGATACGGATTTCCCTATAGCGTCTACAAATGGAGCTAAACGCTTAGTTGATATAATCCTTTACCATGATTTAACCCAACTGGTTAAGCTACCCACCCCCATCCAAAACACTACTGCCTCAACCCTGGATCTTTTTTTCGTTAACAGTGGCATGTTACGCCATGTGTCGGGTATCGATGTGGTTGATGGAATATCAGACCACAAATCGGTGTGCATGGGCGTTAAACTGAATGAAGTGACAAAAACAAAGCGGGAAGAGCGAGTGGTCTTGGTCTTCTCGCGTGCCAATGACGTAGAAATACTAGACACACTTGACTTACATTTTTCTCGATTTACCACGCTTTCTGAGTCTAGCACTTCTACTGTTGACGCCCTTTGGTGTTTTTTTAAGAACCTTGTACTGTGATGCGTTCAGGACTTCGTACCAACAAAAGTAAAGATTATAAGAAATGTTCGCCCGTGGACTACTATGCCAATGGATCGCTTGGGAAGAAAAGCGAAAAAGCTAAGAAAACAACATCATCAGAACCCATCCCCGTCGTGCATGCAGAAACTCAGTGTCGTGCGCAAAGAGTTGAAAGACAGTATTAAAAAAGCCAAAGATTATTATTATAACGCTACTTTAGAGAACTTCTTACTTTCGTCCCCAGCGAAATTCTGGCAGCACTTTTCTCCTTGAAAGAAGTGCTTCCTTAATATGTGCATAAATCGTACTATTGTTACGAACAAAGTTGTGGGTACGCATAACTTTAATGCGTCCACACGAAAGACGTAACAACAACAACTGAACTTATTGCGGGAGCACACACAGTTTATGTCTTCAGTCGGGCGAGAGTGTTCTTATCACGCTGGTATTAGTACAGTGGACGCTGCGCGCAGGCGCAGAAGCGGCGTCGCACCGTGCCGCCACAAATTAATTGCGGAATCATTTAATGCATTCTTTTGTTCAGTCTTTACCGGTGATGATGGTACAAGGGCATGCCCCCAAACACCTCATAATATTCCACCAATAAGTGACATCTCGATATCTGAGGAAGGAATCTTTTCGCTGTTACTTAATATCGATCCAAAAAAGTCGCCTGGTATAGATAGCATACCTAACGCATTTCTAGTGAGGTATGCCAAATGGTGCTCTAAGTTTTTGTGCATTATTTTTCAAAGATCATTTTTTCAGTGCGAACTTCCGAGTGATTGGAAATTTGCAAAAATTGTTCCTTTACCTAAAACATCAAATACTACCCTCATTTCTTCCTACAGACCGATTTCCCTGCTGTGCTCATGCGCAAAAGTTTTAGAACACATCATCTAATCATCTAATCAACGACCGACAACAGAGCTTTCATAAAGGACTCTCAACTATCACACAGCTACTGGAAACTGTTCATGATATTGCAGCTATTCTAAACAAGGTCAAATTGACATGATATTCCTAGACTTTGAAAAAGCGTTTGATCGCGTGTCCCATCCCAAATTTCTGGCAAAACTCAAACCTATACTGAAAAATGGATCGAGGCCTACCTCTCGTATCGAAATCAAACTGTTACTATCGACAACGTGTGCTCCGATTCACGATCGGTGAAGTCAGCAATCCCTCAAGGTTCAGTTCTTGGGCCACTGTTCTTTTAGATGCGAAACAGCTTATGGTCGGGGCTATATCACTCTCTCCCTCCCTCGCTCCATCCATCCGCCGTGCGGCGTCCACACCAGCACTGCGCATGCGCATCCTCCCCCTCCTCTCCTCTCCTTGTCTTATCTCTCCTCTCGGCATTCCTCCTCTCCTCCGCGACGCTCCTCTCCTCTCCGGATTGCGCAACGAATGGCAACACCTGCTGCTCCGCGCGATAATGCGAAGCAGCTGAGCTTAGAGGCGCGACGGTAGGCGCTGCATACTCCGCTGGGGGGGCGCCACTGTAGCTCGCGGTATAATGACGCGCGCGCGCGCTCCGCTCCTCTCATTCTCCTCCCGCAACGCCGCGATGAGTGCCACGGACAGCGCCAGCGTCAACGCCAATGTCAGCGCCGTGGACAGCGCCGCGGAGAAGAGGGTTCGAGCCGCTGCCACGAAACGACAGTGGGAACAGGGCGATCTGAAAACTAATGGGAACTTCAGTCCACCCCATGGCTGCTTCGCATACCACTCAGGGTTCCCCTACGGAAAGATGGTGTAATTTTTTTAATATTCATAAATGACATCACTCTTCATTCCCGGTTACTATTAAGGTATTTGCAGATGACTGCATCCTTTATCAGGAAATATGCAGTCCACGCGACCAGGCTCTCTTAAACAGAGCTTTAACCAAAATATCTTCTTGGTGTGAAGTCTGGCCAATGAAGGTCAACGAAAAGAAGACAGTGGCTATAGGCCCGTTTACATGAATGCGACAGTGTCGCATCGCATCGCATTTCTAGCGCATCGCATGCATGTAAACAGCGGTAATGCGCTAGGAAGGCGCATCGCATTAATGCGACAGGCAAGGTATAGATTAGCGGGCGCGAGTCGACTCTCGCGGAGCATGTAAACGCAGGATCGTCGCATTAGGAATTATGGGAAGGAATTAGCTACGGGACTGCGGTGCTTGTGCAGCTGCGAGACAGCAGCGCCCGAAGCAGGAGCAAAATGGCGTCCCCCACGGCAGCTTCGCTCGCCGCAGCGTTCCCTACGCGAACCTATTTTTCCACAGAGGAAATCACTGCTTTCCTTGCCATAATATCCGAATTAAACATTGGTGAGCTGTTGGATTCGCGCCGCCAAAGAAACCAAGTTCACTTCGTAAAGGTGCAAGAAGAGATGGCTCTGATTGGATATGTACGCACCTGGCAACAGCTGCGTACCCACTGGAAAAATCTAAAAGGGAAATACAACAAGGTAAGTTGTCTTGCTGAGCTCAGTGATATTTTGAAAGGCTTTGCCAGACTCACACTCACGTGTCGAAAGAATTTCTTTTTTCGCTAGGAAAGAGAGCTACAGATTAACGTTAGGCGGCGCGACGCCTTCTAAATGGAGGTGGTATAAAGAATTAAAGCGCCATTCTCTGCCACCGTCCAATGGTAGAGGCCCATCAATATGGCCTCGACAGTGACGCTGTCAGCATCGCCGACGATGACAACACAGGTAAAACAAGTGGAACGGATTTTTGTTTCTCTCCCGAGTGTTCATCCTCCCAGCTCGGCACTCTGGCGTCCACAGTTTTATTCGAAGCTACACCCCATTTTAAGATAATGCAAGACCAGTCGATGAAGACTGCCAAGGCGAAATTCCTGGACACACGCTCATTATATATATATATATATATATATATATCCCCCACATATCTAATTGTGAGCGATGCTGCGCGCACGACCTACTTCCACGCGCTCAACACCGCTCACTTTAAAAACGAGTGTGGGCATAAGCGCACCGAGTGTACAAATCTGTGCTGTGAACCAGTACCAACAACTAGTAAAGCTGCGTCCTCCGGATGAAACAAATTCTCCTGATGAAGTTGTCATCTCCCATCTTTTGGCACTTGAACATTCAGACAAGCAACTCGAGTTTCATGATTTCATTTATTGCAAACACTGAAGACATTTGCATCACTGGCAAACTGGTATTTTATTGTGCAATTTAAAATGGGTCACATATTAAAAAACAGGAGCTAACGATCAGGCAGCAAAAGCAATATGTATGCATGCATACATTATTTATGTACATGGAAGCAGAAACAGCAAAACAAGAATCAATTAATTAGGCTTTTAGCAAAGCAGAGCAAGAAATTGAGAAAAGAGAATGTGAGCAAAGGAGTTGTTTTACACATAAATGAAATGAGCAGATGTATTTCTAACGGTGAGTTATGCAGTGACACCACCATCTTTTTCAATTCAGGTCAGAGTGATGACGAGAGGCGTTCCCATTTTGATAGCCTCGATTTACCTGGTGGCAGCCAAACCTCAGAAATGAGCTCAAGTCGTAAGTATGTTTTCTTAATGGTACAGTCTGTGTTCTTAGCAATGGAGTAGTGCAGTTTCTACAGGCACAGAGGGAAGAGAGCACAAGTTAATGTTTATACATGTGCACATACCACATGGAATGTTTGTATATGTACATGTGATGGCATAACACGGAGCCGCTGATCATGTTGCACTCCACGTTTTCTTTTTCTACGCTAGTCCAGTACCCGTGTGGAACCAAACAATAAACATTTGGTAAGCTCGCATCTAACGGCCAAAGTAGAAGTGACGTCAGCGGTGTCATCTTGCTGCTGTCTTTACACGCCGACGCATAGCGGTATATCTTGCATAAACAAATTGGTTCCCCAATTGTACTTTGCATAATCCCAAACAATGCTATGTAGACAGGTACCAGCATAATGGTTTTCATAACATCAGTGCGTGGGATCTACTTCAGTTATTGTTTTGGATGCAGCAATTTGAAATTGCTTTGCCGTGTGATGCAACAGCATCACCAAAAACGAAGGTTTTCCTATGTTCATGGTGATTACCGTTGTGCGCTGTTTCTTGCAGCAACCACTGGCTCTACCATGCCACCAGCAAAGCGGGCCAGGAACAGCACCTTGGCGCTGCCCGAGTTGCTAGAGCGGCAACATCAAAGGGCAGCTGCACTTCTTTAACAACAAAACGAAGTTCTGTTTCAGCAGCAGAAAGAGCTGCTACAACAGGAAAATGATAACTTTAAAGAAGTAATGCCGGGAATTACGGCATCATTCCTTCAAGGAACCCAAGCCATGATCGCACAATTGATGAGGCAGCGTGTGCCAGCATTTGGACAGCCTGCAGCACCATTTGGGCAGATGCCCTCCCTGTTCGTTTGGCCAGCCTCTCCAGCAATAAGGACTTTATGTCTTTTCTACACAACAGCCTCAGGGTCGAGGCAGTAGCCCGAGTAATGATTCCAACAAACAGTGAAGTGAGGAAGTTGTACGTTTGACAAATAAACACCGCTTTGAAAAACCGTGCTTCAAACTGTTTCATTTGACTGTCTTCATAACTTCACAAGATAGAATTCACCACGATGCAAACCGAAGTGGAAAGTTGTCAGCCAAGAAATTGCAGAGGAAATCCCGCACTTCACTAACAGAGCTTGTGTGCAGAGGTCTGGTTGAAGGCTGCTGGTAAAGCTCATCCTCAGATGACCTAACATCACCAATCCACGCATCACTGACTGTCTCTCCTCTCTCTTCACAAAAATTGTGCAAAATGCATGCAGCTACTATGACTGTCGGCATAAATTTGTAATTTATGTCGGCTCGCTTCAGTAGCACTCTCCATCGCCCCTTTAGCCTTCCAAAGGCATGCTCCACAACATTGCGGCCGCTACTGTGGTACACATTAAATGACTCCTGCTCCTTTGAAAGCCTTCCTTATGACGAAGTGTATCCCTGCAGTATCCAAGGCAAACCAGGATATGCAGGGTCCCCCAATAGCATGAGTGGGATTGAACAGCCGTTCAACATGATTTCTTGTCTTGGCAACAGCTCCTCGCCCCTTTGGAACCGTGTCGACAGCCTCAACACGGATGCATCATGTGCACTTCCCGGGACATTGCAGGTAACACTGCGAAATCTGAAACGTATACATGTGCACTATAGTTAGACACAAGGTAAGAATATGGTTTCTAGCAACAAGGACACTTCTATGAGAACCTACAAGTGAACTGTCTGTGTGCAATCTATTCATTAACATTAATTGGCCAGCGCTAATACAGTCCTTGCAAACGAACTTGTGGGAGGAAAGGCAACTGGCTCCCATGTATACCAGGAGAAAACGCCCAAGAGACAAAGAAAGCTGAATATTTGGTGAAATGAAACTTACCGCCCTCGGTCGTCTACTACAGCCTGCACATTGTATGATGTCCCCATTTTTCTGTTCACAAAGTCACGATATCCTTTCTTTGGTGCCATGATAGGAATGTGGGTACCGTCGATTGCCCCAAATATTTGAGGGAGGCGGCACCTTACTTCAAAGCTTCTGGCAATAGCTTCAGCTTCTGTGGCAGTAGGTATACTTATGTACTTTTTCAAGTAATGCTGTAGAAGCGATTGGCAGAACATGTAAACACAATTTTTGAGGCTGTTTTTGTGAACACCAAATTGATTGGCAACCACTCTGTGCTCGCTGCCGCTGGCCATCTTGAAAAGGGCAATAGCCACTCTCTTTTGCACTGGTAGTGGTTGTCGCACACAATACGTCTTTGGCGACATGAATGGTTCCAAAAGTAGAACAAGTTCGTTGAATGAAGCTCGGCTCATTCTAAAGTTATTTTTCCAGCCCTCGTCGGTGAACTCTGTTGCCACAATGCGATCCCACCAGTCATTCGAACGAGTCTTCATCCAGACACTTCTCTGCTTCCGTTTTTTTTTTCAGCAAAGACCCTATAATACAGGAGAGAAACCATGAAATATTTCGAAAAAAGCTGCTAATGCAAAGTAGCACATAAATAATATACTTATTAAAATGTACACAAACGCCACATGATGTGTCAAATGTTGCTTGCAAGAGTAGTACAACCAAATGCGACAGAACTGGGTGATTTGTGTGCTGTGGGACGATGTGAGATAGCAATGAAATTAAGAGCTTTTGAAGCCTGAAAAGCGTGCTGCTCCCACGGCAGAAGCTGTTGTGATATGAATAAATAAATCTGATGTTTACCTCTAACTTCTAGAGCTGACACATTTGTTTTGATTAGTTCGAATACATGTACAGGCCACACAAATGCAAACATCGTGATTGTGCGCCACGAAAGAAAGCATCCGCTACTTTTCGCACTCGATGCAAAGCAAAACAATCGCTTTTGTCCCGTTTCGACTATCGCGCCCAATAATGTTCTACATAGCGCTTCAAAGGCCATGTGTTCCAGCCACAGCGCGGGCAGAGAAGGAAAGCGCTGGGGAATCCCGCGTCTACAGCGAACTTAATTCTCCTGCCGCCGACATTCGCGTCGTTCACACAGCTTGCCCACGGCGCCGCCGGAACTCCCGATCAGACGCTTGTCGCGTCGCCGACAAGCGTCAGCTCCACGGCAGCTGCACGGAGCTTTGACAGGCGTTTCTCTCTGCTGCATCTAGTTTTGATACTCGGCGGCGCAAACTGATTTTATTCCCCACCGATCTGTAGTCAACAAAATAGAGAAAGCACGACTCAGCCCGCGAGCTCGCCTCCGACAATGGGCCTCGGCGCTTGCCAAGGAGTCCGCAGGAACCAAGCCCCCGTTTCTATGCCCCGTTTCATACATCAGATGCAACGCTGTGGAAGCTACGTAAGTAGTACGGTCACCAAAATTTATCACTCCAAGCATTGCGTCTATTTTTTGTTTTGTCAGCACGCGAACGAACAGCTCGAAGCGCTTCCCTATATTTTTGTGTCACACTCAGGTACACGTAGTCAGAATTTGGCAGCCAGCTGACCTGATCCCCGGCGTCACATGGATGTTTTCAATGGCGAATTTGCGCTAGGGCTCACTCACTCAATCTTAATTTCTGGACCACGTGGCGGCAATTGTTGCCGATCACGACGCGACTGCTATCGAAAGTACTTCGTAACAAACGCTACTCGCCTACGTACGCTGCTTCGTTTTGGGAATACTAGAGGTTTAAATGCTCTCATTAACAAGTATAGCACAGTGTCTGTCCAAAAGGATCCTTTAGAGATGTTCTCACCTTGCATGACAACCAAATCGTTGACGGCAGAGCACGTCGCCAACCCTCTTGCGCGCAAAAGTGCTTTCATGTGGGCCGACGACGTCGCTGCTGATGCTGCATGCAGGCGACAACGTACAACATGACGTGAAAGTTAGTCCATGCCGACAAATGGTGGAGACGGAACGCTGCATTTCCAAACATTTTGCACAAGCTCTGGGTAGTCAGAACAGTCGGCACTCGGCCACCAACGTCAACTCGGCCCACTACCGGAAACCAGTTACACCGGAAGTCGGCTGCACTTCCCTTATACGACACCATTTGGCGCTACGTCCTCGCGAGAGTTAAAGCGCTTCATGTAAACGGCGTCGCATCGCCTCTCCCAAATGCGCTTGGAAATGCGATGCGCCACTGTCGCATTCATGTAAACGGGGTATGAGCTTGACGCGTAAACGGTTTCCCTTAAAATACGATTATTCTATCAATGGCCAAAAACTATCTTTCGTTAATACTTCCAAGTATTTGGGCGTTATACTTAGCGCTGAGTTTAGGTAGAACGAGCATGTTGCTTACATCGAAAGGAAAGCTATGCAGAAATTAGGATTTCTGAGAAGGTCTCTGCGCAAATCCACCCCAAAATTAAAACTAATTGCGTACAAAACTTACATCCGTCCAATCCTTGAGTACTCTTCCGTGGTTTGGGATCCGCATAGCCAAGAAAATATTAAAAAGCTTCAAATAGTTCAAATGAGAGCAATTAGATTTGTTTACAATCGCTACAGTTCCTTTACATCCCCCACCACACTTCTAAAGAACGCTAACCTGGATACATTGCAAACAAGAAGACAGCATGATCGCTTAAAATACATGTTTTTACTTTTTCATGACAAGCTGCGCATTAACAAGGACACGTACATAGAATCCTTTAATCGTCGATCCACTCGATCCGAGCAGCCAAAGAAACTTAGGGAGTATTCTTGCAAAACACCGAGCTCTTAAAAATTCTTTTTTTTTTTTTGCGTGCACCGTTACTGAATGGAATGCTCTTTCTGCTGATATAGTAAACTGCACTACAGTTGAGTCGTTCATGGCAAAGCTGCGATAACGATCCACTTGACGTTACTTCATCGTACATGCCCCCCCCCCCCCTCCCCCTATCCGGCCTCGCTTAACGCACCCGCGCGCACTACGCTTAAATTTTCGTTTTATGCTCTAGTACTTTTTCAGTGTGCTAAAAATATTTGCTTGGCGTCATGTGTATCTTTCGGTGTTCGCAAGGCGTAATGTTTTGCCAGTTTATCTTGCGCTGATTATGGTATGTTCACTCGTTGCAGAGATGCTTTTTCAGCAGACGTATGTTGCCGTTATTCTGCCCTGTTTTTGTGCGTGAACGCGTAAGACCATTGTATTGTATGATTTCTATTGTTCGATTTAGTTTCATGTACTTGTGAATGAATCATGTTCTCCCTAGTAGCTGCTTTGTAGACTTGCTTTGGGAAATGTTCCTGTTGTGCTTTTAGAATCGTTTCACTTTATTTTCAAATCTGTTTTTGTGTTACGACCCACTCCTGCCTAAGGCCCCATGTGAGAGGTCGGCAGTACTCCTGAAATAAATAAATAAATAGAAACAAAAAGGCGCATGGAGATTTACAAGAATGAGAAGAAATAAATTAAAAGGGAAAATCTGTACGATACCACAAAAGGCAGTGCCTTGCTATTTGAGGCTCGAGCCGGTTGCCTAAGGTCCAATACATACCGGAGCAAATATTCGGAACTAGATGAGGCATGTGTATGCTGCAGCAAAGATCCAGAGACCACAGAGCCCATCCTAATGAAATGCGACGGGATCCACCCAGCGAGAACCGTAGGTAACGTACAACTCGCTGAAGCGCTTCGGTTTAAAGTGGAAGGAAACATCAACAGATCAGCCGTAGAGATAAGCAAGAGACAATTAGAGTAGTAGTGGAAAAAAAGCTGGGAAAAGATGGATACGACCTCATCCCTTAAAAGCATAGGTAGCGGTTCAAGGTAAATTTTTGAAAAAAAGAAAAAGATTAATGGAGAGGTATACAGAAATGCTAGATAAAAAACATTGATAGTATACCTGATTAAATGAAGCAGGCTAGGTGACTATTTGTCGCCGCCCCGTTTCAAAGGGGATGCCAATAAATCATCATCATCAATCAATGTAGGATAACAGAAAGTGCCTGGCTATTTGAGGCTCGAGCCGGTTGCCTAAGGACCGAAACATAGCGGAGCAAATATTCGGAACTAGATGAGGCATGTGTATGCTGCAGTAAAGATCTGGAGACCACTCAACACATCCAAATCGAATGTCAAGGAATTCACCCAGTGGGAACAGTAGGTAACGGGCACCTTTCAGAAGCGCTTGGGTTTAAATTGGACGGAAGCATCAACCGACCAGCAGTCGAAATAGGCAAAAGATGTTTAAAGTATTGGTGGAAAAAAAAGCAGGGAAGGGATTGATAGGACGTGATTTGATCTCTTACAGTCGTAGGGTGTGGTGCAAGGTAGATATTGCAAAAAAAAACAATTATCAAATAGATACAAAAATGCTGGATAAAAACATGTATAGCATACCTGATTAAATCAAGCAGGCTATGTGACAAATTGTAACCACCTTGTTTCAAAGGGGATATGCCATTAAGTTACTACCACCATCAATCACGGTAAGGGTGAAAAAGATAGGATTCACTCATATAGACCATTACGTACCGCAATATACAGGTTGTAGGCGATTAAGTTAAAGCTGCAAGCATGGGCAGAGAATGATGGGATATCGGAAGAACTTCAGAATGGCTTCGGGTTTTAGAGAATGAGAATGAATGGCCTCGCCGGACATTCCGGTGACCTTATAAGCTGCACCACCTCTTTGCATCTGTGAAACAGTGACCAGCTAAGATTCTGACGAATTCAATAGCCACGAATCGCGGTTCACATTTGACCCAACACTGCGAGAACGAATGAGCATGCGCAACATATCGCGCTGCCACATGAAGATCAAGCGTAGCTCCAACCACTGCTTTTATACGTGCTGCTTGCTATTTCGGGCGTTTTACCCCTTCTCAGGTAAGCGCTTCGCATACTCACGGTAAGATGTGGAGCACGGCTTTCCGCATTTTTATCCCGCAAGAACGCAGCTGACAGTCCAAAGCACCGATCCGGTGCATTGTCTACATCGGCAGGTACAGCGACCGCTCGTCGTTCGCTTTAGATATGATGCTAGCCGCTCATCGGGGACATTATTTAACGTCAGAGCATATCAAAACACGCAGATTTTGTGCGTGTAAGCACTGTTTCATCACTCTGGGTCGCGCTCATATGAGCGGCCACATACCTTCGAAAACTGCGAGCGGGAAACCGTAGTACGGAAGCGTTGTTACGCTGCCTACTTATCATTCTACGTATTCTCTTCATGCGCACAATTAGTGTTCCGTAAAGTAAGCATCGATTAGAACATTGCGCGTATGATCGCTTATTTGGAGAACGCGTAGTTATCTCGCGGAAACGCCGATGCCAGTATTGACACCGTTGGCAGCTGAACGGAACGGTTGCTGCTGTATCGAAGGGACCTCCGCTTGCTTCCGATTTGGTATACGAGGCAAACAGTGCACCTCGGAAGCTAAATAATGAGTCAACATAACAATAAGTAAAAATTTACCCATGTACGTAATCAAATTCAATTTAGGGAAGCGCCGGCGAGTGCGACTGGCCGCTTTCGAGAACGGCAACGTACGGATATTGATTGCGCGTCGTGTCGTCGCTTCTAGCTTTTTGCGCGCGCACTGTACGAAATGAGGAGTGGTTTATATCAAGTACGTACGGTCAAAATTGAACTGCTGAAGCAGTTTTCTTCACCCTAATGGCTTAATTAGCTTCAGATCAGTCGCTCAGGTCCGCCAGCAGCAGACGCACGAACTCGGTGACTGTGAAAGGCTTAACCTCGGCTGAACGCGATCGGCATCGGCTCAAACTGTGTTTGCGGATGGCGAGGGCTGACGTTCGTGCAGCCAACAGCACAACACCGCTTGCCACTAACTTGCCCGCCCACAGGGAACGCAACTTCTTGCGACAGCAACTTCTCACACCAAGCACTAGCTCGCGATCGTCGACTCCTCCACGCTCTCGTCGCTGTCGTCTGCATGATCCCGGCATGCTCTGCGGGGAACACTCCTGACATCATACACAATGTGGCCCGTAACTGAGGAGGAGGCAAGGTAGGGTGTTCAAGGCAATTAATTAAATTCATTTGTGAGAAATCTGTGCAACTCTCAAGCCTACCTTTTTGAGGACATGGCGGAAGTGTTCAGAGGAGCATACCCAACGAATTTCATCGACATCCGTTGACATCGAAAAGTTGCCGGAGTTGCCCTTTAAGAAGGATGGCTCTATTCGCGTCTGTGTTGACTTTCGCCGCCTAAACAACATCACCCGCAAAGACGTGTACCCTCTACCGAGAATAGATGAAGCCCTTGACACAGGGGTCTGAATTCTTCTCTTCACTAGAGTTGCGCTCAGGGTATGGTCGACGCTGACAAGACCAAGACTGAATTTGTTACCCCTGATAGACTTTACTGAATTTACATCACGTCGAACTGAATTCGACATGATGCCTTTCGGCCTCTGTGACACCCCCGCAACGTTCGACCGAAGGACGGAGACTGTTTTGCGTGGCTTAAAATTGCAAACGTGTCTGTGTTACCTCGACGATATTGTAGTCTTCGCTCCGTATTTTACGACGCATCATCACCACCTTAGGTTTGTTCTAATGTGCCTAACCAACGCTGGGCTCCAACTGAATCTCAAGAAATGCCAGTTTGCCGCTTGAAAGTTGACCATTCTTGGCCACGTCGTGTCTAAGCACGGCAGACAACTTGATCCCGCGAAATTGCGTGCCGTTACTGACTTTCCCAGATTGACAAATCTCAAGGAACTTGGCAGTTTCGTTGGCTCATATTCGTACTTTCGACGTTTTATTCGCAATTTCGCCTCTATAATAAGCCCTCTGACACAGCTTCTGGGTAGCTTCGGTGACCTGTCATCATTGTCTCTAGCCTGCGACGAGGCGTTCACTACTTTACGAGTGTCTTCTCGCTTCGTCTCCTGTTCTGCGTCACTTTGATCCTACAGCTCCGACGGAGGTACACACAGACGCCAGCGGAATAGGTCTTGGCGCCGTCCTAGAACAACAAAAACCCGGGCATCCTGAATACGTTGTGCTTATGCCAGCCGTACACTCACCAAAGCAGAGACCAACTGCTTAACTGAAAAAGAATCCTTAGCCATCGTATGGGCCCTTAGCAAGTTCCGCCCTTACTTGTACGGCCGGCCATTTGACGTCATCACAGATCATCACGCCATTTGTTGGGTATCAAATTTGAAAGACCCATGTGGCCGCCTTGCCCGATGGGCTCTTCGACTTCAAGAGTTCGACATCAACGTCGTCTACCGCTCTGGCCGCCAGTACTCGGATGCTCATGCTCTGTCACGGTCTCCTCTGCCTGCCAATCTTTGTCGCCTGTCATCACACCTGTCATCACAGATCATCACGCCCTTTGTTGGGTATCAAATTTGAAAGACCCATGTGGCCGCCTTGCCCGGTGGGCTCTTCGACTTCAAGAGCTCGACATCAACGTCGTCTACCGCTCTGGCCGCCAGTACTTGGATGCTGATGCTCTGTCACGGTCTCCTCTGCCTGCCAATCTTTGTCGCCTGTCATCACACCTGTCATCACAGATCATCACGCCCTTTGTTGGGTATCAAATTTGAAAGACCCATGTGGCCGCCTTGCCCGATGGGCTCTTCGACTTCAAGAGTTCGACATCAACGTCGTCTACCGCTCTGGCCGCCAGTACTCGGATGCTGATGCTCTGTCACGGTCTCCTCTGCCTGCCAATCTTTGTCGCCTGTCATCACTAACACCCGTCGTCTCGCCGCTCAACGTCGACAGAATTGCTTCAGAGCAGCGCCACGACCCCTGTGTAGCAGCCCTCCTCGACCTGCTTTCCAACATACTGACACTGCCAGCCTCTCGCGCACTCCGATGCCAAGCTGTTCACTTCGCCATTCGCGACGAACTTCTGCACCGACGCAACTACGCATCCGACGGCCGCAAATGGCTACTCGTCATACTGCGCAGCCTTCGATCCACTATCTGCGCATACTTTCACGTTGACCCGCAGTGCGGCCACGCCAGAGTCTTCAAAACATATGGATCACTTTGTCAACGCTACCACTGGCGACGAATGTTTACATACGTCCACAAATTCGTTCGCTCATGTACGGACTGCTAATGTCGGAAATCTCTGCCTTGCCGTTCAGCTGGAGCTTTGCAGCCCCTTCCCTGCCCCGCCTGCCCATTTGATTTATGGTCCGCTTCCTATGACACCCGTCGGTAACCGCTGGATAATCGTCACCGTCGACCATCCTACGCGATATGCTGAAACTGCAGCACTCCCTGCCGCCACGGCACGCGGCGTTGCCTCTTTCCTGCTCCGCTGTTTCATCTTCCGTCATGGCCCACCTTGTGAACTCCTCAGCGACAGAGGGCGCGTCTTTTTGACTGAGATTGTCAGAGCTCTTCTGGCTCAGTGCCATGTTATTTATAGAACCACCACCGTATACTACCCACAGACCAATGGACTCACCGAACGTTTCAAACGGACCCTGGGTGACATGCTGGCCATGTACACCGCATCTGACCACATAGATTGAGACCTTATTCTACCATTTGTTACATTCGCCTACAACACTGGCTTTTCTCCATACATTTTGCTCTACGGCTGTCACCCATCCCACACCATGGACATCCTACTACCCCACCAGCCGGGTGCTTCTGAGTGTGTACGCGTTTCGACTGCAGCACGTCATGACGAGGAGTGCCGCAAGTTAGTGCGTCACTTCACCACCTCCGAGCAACAGCGTCAGAAAAGGCTGCATGACGCTCACTGTGTGCAACCTGCCTTTTTCCCCGGCGACCTGGTCTGGCCAACACCCACTAGACTAGAGAAGGCCGCAGCGCTGCCTCTGGTCACGTGATGCGCGTCATCATACGGAGACGACCGTGCATGCGAACGCGGGAAAACGCCGACTGCGTCGACAACAGTTATGCGCGTTGTTGCGAAACTGCGTTCGCCGAACTTTTTTTTGGTCAGTCTTTGGATGTTTCTCGTTGTGTCAGAACGCCGTAGGCATCGCTCCCTAGGGCTCCGTGTGGTTGTGCTATTTTTTGTTTGTTGCTGGATTTTCTGTGCTTAACGTGATTTTAAGTGTCGACGACGGGTGGCTGCAGCGATGGTATTGTGACAGCACGATACCGGATAAGTGTGGTGTACCCCGCGGCCGCGGAAACTACACGGCAAAGACCCACGTGTTCAGGTTCCCGCGAGATAAGGAGCTGCTCAAGAAATGGATTCGTGCACGACAGGACTGCTGCCCTCTCGAGGGTGAGTAATCTCCATGTTCCTGATTACTATTTCATTTTGTGGAATAATGAGCAAAAAGCTCTTTCGTTGCCGTGCTAATTGAAATAGATGTATTTCTGTGAGCGTGGAGCAGGCTTTCGTTGTAAGTCTCCTCAAAATCGCATCCTGGTGTGATTCGTGCTTAGCATGGGGTCTTTTTTCTACGGCGGCACCACTTTAAAAACAGCGCTTATCTCGTAATTCCGGTTCGTAAACAGATGTTGTCTTTAATCACATTGATTATTCTAGATATTAGAGCTATATCCATTAAGCGACGTCCTGATATCCTTCCTTTGCATACGGAAGAAGGGTCTGCATTTTTATATGCGCGAATAACGAAAATTTCAGGTTCATTTATCTTTACGTTTTATAACTATATTGTGTTGTATTTAGCTTATGGCCCCAAACCAACTTCTTGTCTGCGATGTGGAAAGAGTTAAGAAAAGTGTGGTTTAAAAAAAAAAACTCCACTTGGTGAATTCGCGTTTATGGTGTATTAGAGAGAGGGAATTTACTCATGCGTGGGAGATATTTTTCCTCAGGTATGCGAAGCACATTTCTCCCCAGAGGACATCCTGAGGGAAACGCCATACTTGGATGATGCTTCAGGGAAGACAGTCACGGCTCCTTTGCCCTATCCTCGCCTTCGAAAAAACGCAGTGCCATCGAGATTTCCAGCCTGTCCGCCGTATTTGTCGACTGAGAGCACCACACGGGACAGCCCTGATACCAAGCGGATCCGTCTAGATGCTTTAGCTATGCAAAGAGCTCTTGCGGAATCCGCCAAGACATTTCGTCAAGAAGGAGAAGCAGGTAAAACTGAGGGCATAGTTGCTCACATGAGACTAAAGAAATCCACCTTCTGGCACACTATTCAGACCAATGAGCGGGTCATTCTCCTGCACATCGTTGAAGACGAGGCTCCGTGGATTAAGCATTCTGTGACCATCAAAGCGGACTTCGCTGTTACGTTTCACTTCATGAAGTGCTTGACCACGAAGCTTGGGTCTATCTTACGCTGCGGGTGTTCGCAGATTTTGAGCTCGAGGTGGAACACCTACCGCAAAGAGCAAGAGAGAACTAGACGAATTTCTCGATGGCGCCCAAAAATGGGACAGCCAGCTTGAACTACTGAGAAATCGGAAGAAATCCTCAAAGCCATTTCTTTCCTGCTCGATAAGCTGAGCGACACAAATACACAAGAGTTTGTACCCTCCAATTCATTCGCCAGCAGTTGAAGTTGCTGGCAATGAACAAGGTTCGGAGGCGCTATTGAGCTAAATTTATGGTGTTCTGTTGCCTTTTATTCACAATTTCGCCCCATGCCTAAAAGTACGTGCGCAGCTACGGGAATGCCATCTTGCCACACCCCATTACGATTACATCTATATGCTCATAATACGGCATGAACCCTCAGCTAGAGCATGAAAATTCGGCGTTCCTGAAATACATGGCTACAAGAATTTCCGACCTGGATGACTACCAGCGCACTGTCACACTGATGTTCGGATGAAATCCACATTAAAGCCTTTTTTGATTACAACGTTGGCGGTATCACTGGCGTGGCCCACCATTCAACTGAAGCTGCTAAAAGTGCACTCGTTTTTATGGTGCAGAGCATAACGTGCAAGTTCAAAGAAGTGGCCCACATAGTGCCCGTACGGTGGCACCGACGCGAACTTCTTGCACGGGTTGCTCAAGGACGTCATATGTGGGCGGGGGAAGATCGGCTACAAAGTAATATGTGCCGTAACCGACAACAACAAAGTTAATGGAAAGGCTATGGAAACGTTCTACAACTCTGTGCCTTGCCTAGGCGACAATCACCCAACTTTTCTTTACCCACATCCATGTTCGTCTGAGAGGCAATTGTTCTTCATTATAGACACTGTGCATTTGTTGAAATGCATTCGGGACAACTGGCTCTGCCAACGCAATGACCAACACTGCTTATCGTTCCCGGATTTCCACGTAGGAATGACTCAACAAGGGTGCATGCTCTCGGCGTCTTTCGACACCCTGAGGGATGTGTACGACATTGATCTCGGCCAGCTGCTTAGGCATGCGTATACAATGTCCCGAAAAGGTATTTCCCCAGCATACCTCGAGAAACAGAACGTAAAGCTTGCGTTGCAAGTATTTAACGACACCGTGCCCCCCGCCCTTCGAGTCATTGCAGCCAAACATACGTTGAATCACATTGAAGGGACCGCCAGTTTCATAGAAATAGTTGTTAAATGGTGGAAAATTGTGAATGTGCGAACTCCGTGCAAAGGCACAAGATAAACGATCAGTTTCAAGAGCAAGTGTTATCCATGGACGATCCCAAGATAGCTTTTCTTCACAACTTTTTAAACTGGCTGGACGAATGGAAGGAAAAGACCAAAGATTATGACAGCGGTAAGCTTACCAAAAGAACTGATGGCGCTCTTCATTAGGCGACCTATGGCCTCATTGTACTTGCCAGGTACTGTCTTGATGAGCTCGGGCTGCCTTACGTGATCCTTGGAAAAATTGGAACTGATGGGCTTGAGCAGCACTTCGGGAAGTACAGGCAGCTTGCTGGAGCTCAAATCACGTATCTATTCGGCAAGTTTATCAATGTAAGAATAAGTTGCGCCTTCAGAACACTTTGCCGCTGATGACCCCAAAACGTAGAGGCTGTGTTGACGAGGACCACCAGTGAGATGGCCTTGAAAAAAAAAGGTGAAATGTCACGGCCTAACTGCAATGTGGTAGTCTCTGAGCAGACGCTTACCAAAATCAAAGACATCATTCCCGTCTTGGTATATGTCGCGGGATATGCCGTTTACGCCACGCTTAAGAAGCTCAAGTGTGAGAGTTGCTGAGCAGCCTTGACCGGCTACTTGGTGCTTAGTGTTTTCAGTTTCATCTCTTTTAAATTCGAGATGGCGTCAGTAATGCTATCGAGGAATAGATATAATCGTAATGGGGTGTGGCAAGATGACATTCCCGTAGCTGCCCCCGTACTTGTAGGCATGGGGCGAAATTGTGTCAAGGGAATAGTGAGCGTGTAGGAGAAGCACTATGACCTTATTAGACGATCGAGGATGCAACCAGCCATCTTTGTGGTAAATGCGGTTGCCCAAAACTACGCAGTAGTTGAGCAGCTTTCCAAGAAGAGTGCATGCCCGGCCAGCGCAAGGTAGTGCTCCTCATGAAGGAAGAGAGCCAAGATTTCGACGCCTGTGACACACGAGTGAACTGGTGCACGTGCTATGATGCAGCACCAACATACTACTGAAAAAAATTTGCTGTAAGATTACTGACGCCAGCTCGAAATTAAAAGAGAGGCAACTGAAAACACTAAGCACCAAGTTGGACCTTACAAACGAATAAAGTTTCTTGTTTGGATTGCTCTACATGAGTATTTTGCATTATATATTAGCACCAGCATCGGCGATCAAATAAAAAAGTAGACAAGCTTCCCATCAGGCAGATCAAACTTAATAAGCACTGTTAATTTAGACAGGCGCTGGGCGTCGGGACAAGAAAACACCAAACGTAGGCGCAGTCCCGTCTAGACGCCTAGAGTATCTCCGAATGAACGGTACAGCCTACCAACAGGCTCAATCTTCAACCACAAGCTCAACAAGCAGTACATGTCTTAGACGCCCATAATATGCTTGCATTTCTTGCGTAACTATACTCGCGCACAACTTTCTGTGGCAATGAAGGGAAAGCTACGCAAGCAAAACGCGCACAAGTGAGAGCACTTCTCAAAAGTCTCGCATTTTAATCTACGTTGGTTTAGGCGAAGAGAAAACAAACTGCTTATTAGCAACAGTTAAATAAGGCTGAACACACCACTGAGTGTAAAAGTTGTCTTATTTTGCGGCTTTTCCCTTAACAGCGATACGTAACTCTGCTAACGGCCGGGTCTCCCGAGATGCACGGCGAATACTAAGGAATAACGAGGCAAAATCCGAAACAAAAACGACACGTTCATCATATGAACGCCCGCACACAGCCGCGCCCCACTGGCCGGCAACGAGGCGGTACGCGCGGCGGCTCGAGAGCTCACGAACCGAGCCGCTGCGGAAGCCTTGGTCGATGCCACATGCGCGGGGGAGTGGGGGGAACGTATGACTAGCTATAATGGCATAACGCAGCACTACAAGCTCAGTAGACGCAAATATCCACCACCACATAACAAATTAAGTAAGAAGCAGGCAGTTGCGTGTAGACAAATGCAAACACACACGTACCGAAATCCAGTGATGTTACCCAGATTCGACGGATAAATGTAGTGCGTGCGATGCCAGGGCCACCCTGGGGCACAGGCTATGGGATTGCTCGAGTTTAAACGACGAAATACACAGGAACCACGAGGAGGCACTCTCTAACCGCAGGGCGCGCTGGGAGGCGGCTCTGCTAAGCTCCGCATTAGATCAACTCTGGCCCGTCCAGCGAGCCGAGGAAGACGCCCGAGCCCAAGGGCTCGCGGCCGAAGCTTAGGCCGTGGCTAAGGCCCGCCCCGAATTAACTTCGCAGGACCCTCAATAAAGCTGTTCAATTCAAATTCCCTTCCGCGTCCGGCCAAACGCGAAACTGTCGCACGTGGAAGCTGCGTCAATTCAAGCGTCTGTTCCGAGCAAACGAAAGCACTGTCAAACGCTGCCGTACTACTTAGCACGGTAACAAATGTGCAGCATCCACGCGCCCGTAGCTTTCTCTTCATTGCCACAGAAAGTTTTCCACGAGTATGGGTACAAATTTCTGCGCGCTGTCGTCTGCGCGTGTTCCGCTTACACGCACCCGCCTCCACCTCGTGACGTCAAGGAGCGAGCGCTGCCGCCTTCTCAAGTCTATGTCCCTCCTCCCCCACCAGCGACCTTCGGTCCTCCCTTTTCTTAATAAAAAATTCATTCATTCATTCTCAAGTCTAGGGGGTGTTGGTCTGGCTGTCAGTACCTTCGAACGCTCCTGGCCTCTCTTCAAAATTTATTTCCCGCTTTGATGGACCTTATCGCATTGTCCAGCGCACGTCTTCGGTTAATTACCTAATCGAATCACTGACAACCCCCTCTGACCTCCATCGTCGTGGACGTGACATTGTTCACGTCGATCGCCTTAAGCATTACCGTGAGACGCTCGTGGTCACTGCTGCTTGGGACGCCAGGATGACTGCTTTTTCTTCCGGGGGTGATTGTGATGAAGACGTACACCATGCACTGAAGATGATGCAAAACACCAACAGCAGCAGCATCGTGATCGCTTCATGAAAGACGACGCTGAAGTTACGGTTCAGAGCACGGCCCGACTCAACTGTTCTAGCCGCCTGTTTCGTGCCAGTATATCCGAAGGATCTACATCTAGGCCTGTGCCGGCCAATAAACATCATTTTAATATATATAGAAGTAGCTAACGTATAATTATTTTTTTTTCACAAGTAGGGCTGCTCTGTACTGCGCCTTGTTAGTACGAGATGATCAGTCGTAGGTGTAACCCACGCGTGCGTTGTTCTGAGTGCGAGCGCTCTTACGCGTTGTAAGAAACGCGGTTTGAGTGAGTATGCGAAGCGAACGGGGCAGCTTTTATCTGCAGGATGTGTGTGCTAGGGTCGCGGCTAGACAGTCTAGAGCTGAAGAAGGATAGGCTAGCTAAGTGGGTTGGAAAGCTAGAAAAGGAACTCAAGAGCGAACAGAGCAGAGGAAGGAACTAGAAGCAAAGCTAGCCAACGTATAAATAAGTTGAGAACCACCATTCCGCAAAGCAATACTGAACGCTTCGATACGAGCGCCGAGAACGGAGCTGGTTCCGAAGCGAGAACAGCTAAGGAAACCGAAACCAGCACGCCTGAAAGCAGTGGCGGAAACGTGAGTGATGGCCACGAAGGTGCTACCACTGACGTGCCGACCGCGGCAGACAACAACAGATTAGAGGGCAAGGATAAGACAGGAGGGGAGGGCCTCGCGGCCTCAGGTGCAGCTTTCGGCCGCGAGGATGGCGGAGAGATTTGACAGTCAGGTGAACCGGCTCTCCTCAGCTGGGTATCCTCGCTTAGTCGTTGGTGCTGTAGCTGAAACGCTCCTAAAAAGTGAAAGGAAAAAATAAGGAACGGCAGCCGATGGAAAAAGGGCCAATCCCTACGTCCATATGGTGGCGCACAACCATAAGGTAGCGAATGGGTACAAGGTTCCTGTGGTCTTCTCTGCACCAAGGAAGTTGTCAGGCCTGTGCCCGCGGATTTCAAAAGCGCCCAAGCCGTCTATAGTGGCAAGAGGTGCGTAAAGCCCGACGTCACCTGAGCGGTGGGTGTGGTATATTAAATATTACATCGGCCAAACGGGCCGATGTGTTGATGACAGAGCGAGAGAGCATGCACTTTCCATTAAGAATAACCTTTCGACACATTTACATGTTCACTGCAAATCTTGTAAATGTAAGGCAAGTTATAAGAAGATCAGCACTCTTGGTAGAAGCAACGAGGTGCTGGCACGAGAAATGCTGGAGGCCTACTAGATAAGAAGGAAAAAAGATATCGGCATTAGCGACATGGCAGTGGTGTTGCGTGGCACTCAGTTGGAATGTTTTATATGCTTTTTAAACTAGCACATGTTTGATATTGGTTCACATGCGGTGCTATGATGCGCGTAACCTTGCCCCGCATGTGTGGCTTGGCTATATATTGCGATGTGTTCTCGAATAAAATTAATTGCGAGTGACATTCTTTCCTTTCTTCTGTCTTTTGCTTGGTGTGTTGCGTCTTTTCGTTGTATGAAGATAAGCGTCGAGTTGTCATTGTTCGGGATTCCAACATGCGTAAAGTAGAACCGGCGATAAAAGAGAGGGTATGTGCAGGTGAACGTGCCCAGGTTAGCGCGCTTCCGAAAAAACTAAGATAGAAAACCCCACGCTCCCCTCTTCTCACGACAGCGAGCTAACTAAAATCAAACAAATGCTCGAAATTCTACTAACAGAGAATAAGGCCCTCAAGGCCGAGGTAGCCCAACTGAAGGCGACACCGCCGAAAGAAGTTGTACCCGCAGAACCAGAAACTGTCCATATAGAGATAGATGCACCTCCGGCAGTTGCAGAACCTACCACACAATACGCGCAGCCAGATTCCGATACCGAGAGCCTACCCGCGAAGCGCAGAGCGGTAGAACAATCCCCTCCTTCCCAAGGGAAAACCGCCCACTCTGGCACCTCTAAGCGTAACATCAGGGAAGAGACGATCATAGAGGAAATCACCAGGGCCATTGATATCAAATTCGAGATAATGCATAAAACATTCCACACCATGATAACAAACCTTGCCGAAAGTTATAATGCCAGAATCGCGGTCCTCGAAAACGCCCAACAAAGGCCTAGCGTAGGGCCCATTAAAGTAACTAAGCCTTACAACCGCCCGACCAACGATGGCCTGGAATAGCGGTAAAAGCGCTATGTACGTCATATGGCAATGGAACTGCCGGGGATTCCGCCGCAAGCGAGGGAATCTCCAGCAGTTCCTACAAACTAAGGATTCCGAAGCTCCAGACATAATTGCCCTCCAAGAGACGGGGGGTCAGGCCAAATTATCAGGCTATGCGTCCTTCTGCTCCGATGTATCGGGCACAGGCAAAGCGCCAATCGCTACGCTAATGAAACGAAACATACCGGCACTCATACACGAGACCGGCATTGTGTCCGTAGAACACGTCTTAGTGGAAATTATTCCTACGGCAAAGCGAGGAACTGGCAGCCTGTTTGTGCTCAACGTATACAGCAAGCCTAAACAGCAACACAGATTCCTCAATCTATTCCGGAAAGCAGCACACATTGCAAACAAACAACCACTTGTCATACTAGGCGACTTCAATGCACACTCATCGGCATGGGGCTATCGCACCGATCACCGCAAAGGCCGTCAATTGTGGCTAGACGCGCAGCAGGAGCAACTCACGCTGCTCACAGATCCGACACAACCCACGCGCACAGGAAATAGCGTCTGCGTGGACACTACACCAGACCTAACGTTCACCAAAAACGTGTCAGGCGCCACATGGTTCAACACGCAAGAAAACTTGGGAAGTGACCACTTCATAGTGGCCACCAAAATCCGAACGGGACCCGCCAAACCTATCGGCAAACGAATCCACATCACGGACTGGGACAATTTTAGGCAACTACAAACAAACAAAAACGAACCTGCCGTTCCTGAGATTATAGACATTAAGGCATGGGTCGACAACTTACAACAAACCGTTAAGCAGGCGACCATAACCATACCAGAAGAAGCTAATATCCAGGCGGCAGATGCCAAGCTCCTCCACATGTGGGAAGCAAAAGCTAGCTTGGAAAGACGACTAAAACAACAGAAACTGAATAGATCCCTACGCAAACGCATATCGATCTTAAACAAACAAATTGAGGAATATGCTCACCAGCTAACCCGCCAAAACTGGCACAGTGCATGTGATGGAATGGAAGCGCAAATAGGCATGGCCAAAACATGGCGCATACTTAGATGTCTACTCGATCCCGAGAGCAGTAAAACTATGCAGGGGCATAATCTCAGCAAAATAATCCATAATTTCCCGGGATCAGACACAGACTTAATTAACGAACTCAAGAATCTATACATCGGAAACCATTCCAAAATGCCCTTACCCGCATACACGGGAGATCCAAACCCAATACTCGACGAACCAATCACGGAAGCTGAAGTCCGTGAGGCCATACACGGTCTACGAACGCACTCCGCTCCGGGTCCAGACGGCGTAACAAACAAAACTATACGGAACCTGGACGATGACTCCATAGAAGCACTAACTAAGTATCTGAATAAGTGTTGGGTGACTGGCCACATCCCTCAACAGTGGAAGGAAGCTAAAATTGTCATGATACCAAAGCTGGGCAAGAGGTTGCAGCTACAGAACCTAAGACCCATCTCGCTCACCTCCTGCCTAGGGAAACTTCTGGAACACATCATCCTTACTCGCCTAAACAAACACATGGAAGCGCACGACCTGTACCCTCACACGATGATTGGATTCAGACCCAAGCTTTCCACGCAGGACATTATGCTTCAGATTAAGCACCAAATAATAGACGGTGATCAGAGCTCAGAACTTGATACCCGGGCCATTCTTGGCCTTGATCTAACCAAAGCCTTCGACAATGTACATCACGAAGCCATCCTAACCCAGATAAACAAACTAGGAGTTGGCTCCAGAGCATACAATTATATAAAAGACTTTCTTACAGACAGGACAGCCACAATCACCGTCGGTGGGGTAACCTCGGAGAGCATTTCGCTCGGGAATCGAGGGACACCCCAGGGCTCGGTCCTGTCTCCCTACCTCTTCAACATGGCCATGCTAGAATTACCAAGCAAGCTAGCTAAAATCCCTAAACTACAGCATAGCTTATATGCAGACGACGTGACACTCTGGGTAACCGGAGGGAGTGACGGAGAAATCCAAGAAACTTTGCAAAGCGCGATCGAAGTCGTCACAGAATACGTAACACCTAAAGGACTCTCCTGCTCCCCGCAAAAGTCCGAGTTACTTCTGTATAGACCCACTTGCAGAGGCAGGAAAACTGTCACCACACCTCCTCAAATCATGCTCAAAGCTAACGACCAGGACATCCCAATAGTTCCGAGCATCAGGATCCTTGGACTCAGAATACAGGCCAATGGACACAACAACGAAGTGATAAAGGCACTAGACTCGCACGTACATCAAACAACAAGACTCATTTCGCGCATCGCCAACAGACACCACGGCATGAAAGAAACTAATTTACTCAGATTGGTACAGGCTTTTGTCATAAGCAGAATAGTGTACGCTAGCCCATTCCTGCAACTAAAGAATGATGAACGCTCCAAAATTAACCTCATGATCAGGAGAGCATACAAGCAGGCTCTACACCTACCAATTACGACCGCAAACGAAAAGTTTGAGGCTCTAGGAGTACACAATACTCTTGACGAGCTCATGGAAGCCCAAAGAATTGCCCAACTGGAGAGACTCTCGCGTTCTCCGACGGGGCGACACATTCTCCAATCACTCGGGATTACATACAACACCCAATTCGGACCAAAGCGGGACATTCCCACAGAGTTAAGAAAACACATACACGTCCCACCATTACCTAAGAACACTCACCCTCTGCATAACCGAGAGCGCAGGCAGGAAAGAGCCAAATCCTTACAAAAACGCTTTGCAAACTCTCAGGACGTGGCCTATGTAGACGCTGCCGAGTATCGTGACCGAGACGTTATGACAGCGGCTGTACTAGATCAGCAAAATCAAATCATCGCTGCAAGCTCAGTTATTACAACCTCGCCGGAGGTCGGGGAGGAAGTCGCAATCGCCTTGGCGTGCGCTTCCTCCGCAGCCAAATTCATAGTCAGCGACTCAAAGACAGCTATACGAAATTTCGCGAAGGGGCGCATTTCGCCTGAAGCCCTCAAAATTCTGGCTAGGGTACCCGAGACCCGGCGCAGATGGACGCAACTCGTTTGGGCACCGGCGCACTCCGGTCTTCCGGGAAACGAAGCTGCTCACAGTGCGGCGCGAGAACTGGCAATCCGCGGCCGCACGACAACCTCTTGCGAGGAGCAGTTCGAATCCCTCCGCCGTTCAGGCAGGGACCGGATGGTATCCTACAAGGAAATTCTACAATTCTACCGCCAGGGCAGGAGGCATTACCCTGCCGCTCACAAAAATTTAGATAAAAAGCAATCAGTTACCTGGCGCCTTTTACAGACGCACACTTTCCCAAACCCAGTGACGGGTTTGACCCAGTGACGGATATGACCTCTACCCAGTGACGGATATGACCTCTATCCTGGGCTATATACAGCAGATTGCAAATTATGCGCTGGTAGAGCCGATCTTCATCACATCATGTGGGCATGTCCCCTGATAAGGTACAAAAAACCCACTAGCTTATTGCCTCCCCTTCCCATCACTACCCTAGAGCAGTGGGAGACTGCACTGCTCAGCTCAGACCTGGATCTCCAACTCCGGGTCGTCCAGATGGCCGAAGACGCCGCCAAAGCACAAGGCCTGGCCGCCGCCTGAGGAAGGAGAGGAAGGGCCCTCCCACTCCCCTCCTCCCTAAACTCCATCTCGGACAAAATAAAGTTTATACTACTACTACTACTAGGTAGGTGATGGCGAAAGCCAACGAACACATGTGGGATACAATGGAGGAGAGGTACCTAGTGGTGATAATGGGCGGAGTGACTGACATACTTCAAGGACAAGGGAAGGGATCGCGAAGCAAACAGCCAAAGGGGTCCCTGACCTGCGGAATGTTTCAAAGGAAGTACAAATCGCGGTGTGCACGGCGCCAGGGATTGAAAGGCAATTGAAAGGGCAGCGCTTGCTGTACATTCGACCACTAGCTCAGGCAATAAATTTTATGGTCATTAACATCAACCGAGAAGTGCAGCGAACACACCGTGAAGGTAGGCGCTTTTGTGCGTGACGGAATACATTTTAGCGAAAGTATAGCAACACCGGTTTGACGTTGATTCGCGGCGCAGCTCGAGGTCACAGGATAAAATTCTGGCCACAGTGGCCGCATTTCGATGGGGCGAAATGCGAAAACACCCGTGAAGCTAAACATTTCGACAGAATTACCTGTCTGGTTGGGAAAATTGATAAAGACTTAGAGATTGACTCCAACCAAATAAGGAAATTTACTAGCCCAACGTTTCGGAACCAATTCGGCTCCTTCTTCAGGGGGTATTCTTCGGAGGTGGCGGTGTGCCGCTTTTAAAGGTCCGTCGTAACAAAGGAGAGGAAGGGAGAGAGAGCCTAAGGTGCGGAGACACTTGTCCTGGCACCTGTTCTAGACAGACCAAAGGGGTGGTGGGGTGGGGTGGAGGGGGGGGGGGGGGGGGGGCTTCGGCGTCGGGCGCCTTTTAGTCGCGGGAATTCGTTGACGAGGGACGGGGGAGGGGGGGGGGGGAGGACGAGTTGTTTTGGTGTTGCTGACCTAGAGCGGGGGGTCCTTTCTTCCCTTCGTCGCGTCTGCCAGGCCATGAACATACAAGGAAGGAAGAATGCCCTTCACGCGGTTTATATTACCCGCCGTGTTAAAAGTAAATTTCCTTATTTGGTTGGAGTCAATTTCTAAGTCTTTATGAAAACACCCGTGTACTTAGATGCACATTAAAGAACACAAGGTGCTCTATATTATTCGGAGTCCCCCACTACGGCGTGCCTTAGAATGAGATCGTGGTTTTGGCACGTTAAACCCTATAATTTTATTTTAATTCATGGTGATGGCTGTAGCTTTTTTAGGTGGGCGCCAGGCAATCCGGAAGGAAGATGGTATATTGAATGTAGCGACACACCAGGAAAGAGCCGAATTAGCCCACAAGGAGTTAGAAAATAAAACGCACAAAGGATAAGAATACACAAGGTAAAATTTGTTACATAAACATTCAGGGTGGTCGGAAACAGGAAAATGGCAGGAAATTCAAACGCAGCTGAATTCAAACGAAGCGATTAGCGTGTATGCCTTGACCGAAACACATCTACGAGATTTGGAGCACCACCTGTTATAGGCAATTTTGTATGGAAAAGGTGCAACAAAATGACGGGGTCAAGAAAAGGCGGAGGCGTAGGCATGCTAATAAGGCGAAGTATGAAGTGGCAAAGGGTAAAAAAGACGTCTAAGGAGCATTTATGAATTACCTATGGAGAGGTAGTGATATCAGAGATAAAACGAAGGAATTGACTGAGTGCATTAGAAGTGATAATAATGAATTCGAGAAATCGGTCCAGGTGATATCAGTGGGAGATATGAACGCGCACATGGATGATTTAGACGGATGTACTGATTACAACGGTTCTCTAGTGCTGTATCTGTTTGATGAACACAACCTTATAGTAGTTAACAGGGAGTATAAGTGTCACCGACCGGTAACGTGGCCATTCGGAAACAGGCAGTCATGTATCGACTACGCCTTAGTCTCAGAAATGGTCTACGAACAACTAGACCAAATTATCATACACGAAAATGGGAAAAATTGCCTGGGTAGCGATCGCAGACGTTTAGCATTAAAGTTTGGGAGAGATACCAACGCAGAACACGAACCAATAGCCTCAGAATTTTTAAATATGAATGAAGAGCAAATAACAGAGATTACAAAAAAACATAGAGAAGATAATTGAGACTTTTACTACAGCAGTCTGGGAATATGAGGAATTGGTGGATGTTATGCAGCAGGAGATAACCCAGACACGGCAAAACAATTGTTGGATCGGAAAGAGGGAACCACGTAAGTGGTGGAACAAGGAAATAAAGCAAGCTATTGAAGAGCGTGAGCAGGCGTCTAGAGATCATCGAGAAGCCAAGAAGTTGGGATTACACGAAGAGGTACTCCTTATGTGCAACAAATACAGATAAAGGAAAAGGGTTCGTGCAAGAGAAAATTAAATGCGCAAGTGAACGTTGGGTGCATAACATTCACAGAAGAGACAAAGGCGCTTCAAAAAGATTATAGAACCATACGAGAGTACTCGAAACTCCAACTAAAGCTTCTCAAACGGCTAGAAGGGATGAAGAGGGTGAAACCTACGAAGGCGACGATGCGATGCGGTGTATCACAGACATTATTAGGGATAACTTCGGCGCGCGAAAAAGCATAGTTCAGACAACAGATCCACCAACAACAGAAAAGACATAGATCACAATTTAGCATAGAAAGCTTGTATTGGAAAAAAGGCAGAAAGAAATATCCCGAATAACACGGCAGCAGGACCTAATGCAATCCCAATACAGCTAATAAAAAACCTTGGTCCAAAGAGCAAAAGGCACTGCTGACTAATGCCATAGAGCAAGTGATTACAAGGAATAAAATTCCAGTTGTATGGCGTGAAAGCAAGATCAACCTCATCTACAAAGGCAAAGGAGATAAGGATAAGACGAGCTCGTGCAGGCTAGTTACAGTAACATCGGGTATTTATAGAATGGCGAAGCAAGTCATAAAATTAGAACTGTCGAAGTGGGCGGAGAAAAATGTCCTACTGAGGGAACTACAGAATGGGTTCAGGCCAGCCAGACGTTTAGAGGATAATATGTTTGTACTAACTCAGTGCATAGAGATTTCAGGAGCTCAGAATTGACCTTAATCGATAGCATTTCTAGATATTAAAGGAGCCTATGACAACGTAGACAGGGAATTGTTAAGAGATATTCTTGAGCACGAAGGCATAGATGAAGATTGCGTGAAGCTGCTGAGGGAGATATATAGACAACCGAGTACAAGTTGTATGGGAAGGTCAAAAAGGTAATAAAATGGTGGAAATTCACCAAGGGCTGAAGCAAGGATGTCCTCTGTCTCCATTGTTGTTCACACTTTATGTTAAGGGCATATAAAGACGACTAGAAAACAGCGAATTAGGGTTTCATTTATCCTCCATACGGAATGGACAAATGGTACAACACAATGTCTCTGGTCTGTTGTACGCGGACGACATAGTGTTACTAGCGGAAAATACAACAGTTTTATATGCACTTGCGAATATCTGCGGCAAGGCAGCGACACATCTAGGCCTGAAATTTAGCACAAGGAAATGGGGAATTATTATCTCTAATGAAGAAAGGAGTAATTATTTGGTGTCGATTCAACTGCAAGTTATACCCATAGTCAAGCAATATAAATACCTCGGCGTATGCATAAACGAAGGAAAGACTTACTCAAGCACCCACCAAGACAATTTGAAAACAATGGGTAAGCGGTGGGCTGCAATAATGAAACACAGAACGTTGTGGGGCCACAACAAGAATGAGGTGGTGCGTGGAATCTGGAAAGGATTAATGGTGCCAGCGCTAACTAGCGCAAATGCCATTCTATGCCTAAAATCGGTTATCTTGTCCGGGTTGGAAGTTCACCAAATATCAGTAGGCCGGTTGGACTTCGGAGCCCACGGTAAAACCACAAATGAGGCAGTGCAGCGTGACATCGGTTGGGCGTCTGTTGAGGTCACAGAAGCGCAGAGCAAAATTAGTTTCCAAGAAAGACTCAGGAACATGCGTGAAAATTAATGGGCGGCTCCGAAAACGGGCAGCGCGTCTAAGGTTTCGAACTTTGATCTCGGAGGCCATTAATTATCCTAATAGGACGTTCTGGCGGGCTAGTTGGTTCATAGCTTTTAGACGTTTTTAAAACTGCGCAAAAAAACGAGGACACACGAAAGAAACACACACGACACCACGAGCGCAGACTGCCAACTGTTCGGGAAGCAAGGAACATACATTTCATTCAGGATCCTGTACACGTGTCCGCATTGTCACTCCCACATGTGCCGATAAACATTGAAAAATACAAAATAAAAAAATATCTTCTGGGCAACAGTGTAAAACAAGATTGCGACAAGCGATCACCAAAATAACAGTGAGCCGTTCTTACTGAATCACCAGAAACAGGGAGAGAAAACCGCGAACATGTGGAGGAAACGAAAATGGCAGATGTCACCTAACAAAGAACCAGAGTAAAGGCACAGGATGAGGCCATAAAAAGGTTTGATTAAAAAATACACCAAACAACAAATGTCGAGGCGATGGTGTCATAAAAAGGCATCAAGGCTAAAGATATGGCTAAATAAAAAAAAAAACCAGCGGTAATGGTGAAGGCGACGGAATCTATACACGTGGTTTGGAAAGAGTAAAACCTGGTGAAAAACTAACTCTGGGGCGTTTCAGCAGTTTTTTTTTCCCGCAGTTCTGGGTCTCGGCCTCAGTTTCACCATAAAACCAACCTACAAAGAAAAAAATAGCAAACAATTCACCGCCAAGAAGAATTTTTACAAGGCACATTCCAGAAAAGTGACTTCTGGTAACAACGAGACAACGAGACAGATGGCGTGCTGATACACTTGTCGCCAATTTTTATTGTGGAAAAAGCTTCAGAAATTGCCCTTACGGTCTGGTCCTTCGATTTGAACAAGAAAGTTGTGTTTTTAAGAATTGGTTTACAATGGTTGCTTCTTCCGTCCTCATCTTTTCCTCTTCATCTGTTACAGTGTTGGGACAAAGTGTCTCTTGCATTGTTCTTTACATGCCACTGGTGTTCCCGTTCACTTTCATTAAAACACCTGCCCGTTTGTCGAATATAGATGCTGTCACATGTCAAGGGAATCGAATATACTAGCCCGCAAACACTGTGTAGTTCGTTTCATGCATGGTTGAGCACTGAGGCCTACTTTTTCTCTTACGGGCACACTCTACTCAGCTTACATGGAGCCGAAAAAACCACATTAACCACGTAGCGGCTTGCCACTTCTTTGATGTTGTGCGAATCTCTATGAATGTAGGGCATGACCAGCACTTTATTTTTCTTTATATCCTCTTTTTTTTTTGCTTTCTACCTTTCAGTTTTCGCAAGAGAACTTCACAGGCACCTGTGATTAAACTGTGAGGGTAACCAGCCGAAACGAAGCGCCTAACTTGCTGATTGAAACTGGTTTCTACTTTGTGCTTGCAGGATTTTTCTGAGCAGACTTACAAGCTAGGGTTATATTAGGTCTCTTAACTAGTTTGGAATGAGCACTTTCAAACGGCAGTGGGGCATTCTTTGTCCTCGGGTTGTAATAACAACAGATGTGTTTAGCGTCAAAATGGAGACTGAGGTCCAGAAACTGAAGGGCGTTAACCCTGGCTAACTCGTGGGTGAAGGTGAGTCCTGCCGAAGCTAATTGGAATATCTTTAATGCGCGATCTATGGTACCATTAAGCTTATCTTTTGTAGACACGTGGAGTATGATTAAGTAATCATCGACATAACGGAAAATGCGCACTACATGTTGCCCGGAAATTAGTTGCTGAACTCGTTGATCAGACACCGACAAAGAGATGTCACAAAGAACGGGTGCAACTGCAGAATCAATACAAATTCCAGCCTTCTGCACATAGTATTTTCCATCAAACTCAATGGCTCTGGAACTCAAAGAAAAGGTTAACAGTTCATGGAAATGCTCGGTGCCCACACCTGCCGTATTCAGAAAGGCCACTTCTCCAGTCTCTTGAATTTGTTGCCTAATGGCGGCGAACAAACCGCCATGTTGCATTGAGTAGAACAGGTCCTCGATGTCAATCGAGAACCCTGTTGTAGCCATCGGAAGACCTTCTTCCAGGTGTCTGACGACTTCCGTCGAAGATCGGACTAAAAAGTGGTCCTTGCCGACTATCATTTCCAGGTTCGATTGAAGAAAGTTCCCAATTGTCTTTTGCCAAGTGTCAGTCTTTGAAACGATGGCTCACAGGGAGCAGTCCGGTTTATGTGTCTTACCAGTGAAGAAGATCTCGAGGTGGCTCGTTACTTTGCTCTCAACAACGTTCCTTAACGAATCCAGGTTCATGCTTTTTAGTAGCTTGACGCCAATGCGTTTTTGTTTCTTCGGAAGGAAGTCAGCCTGCTTGAAATTATTTTTTACAGCTTCAGTTGCCTTTATCTCAAAAACGGCGGCAGACATAGCGACGAAGCCACCTTCTTTATCTGCCTGTAAGATGGCGAGGTTCTTGAGGTAGCTCACCACTTTCCTTAAGGGTTTCTTTTTGGCAGGCTGATCACCCACAGCGCGTTGCAGACAGTCCACTCCATCCCCGACTACGCTTTAAGCTTTTATTTGAGTTCCACAGCCATTGAGTTGGATGGAAAATACTATGTGCAGAAGGCTGGAATTTGTATTGGTTCTGCAGTTTCACGCGTTCTTTGCGATATCCATCTGTCGGTGTTTGATCAATGAGTTCAGCAACTAATTTCCGGGCAACATGTCGTGCGCATTTTCCGTTATGTCGATGATTACTTAGTCATATTCCACGTGTCCGCAAAAGATAAGCTTAATGATGCCATAGATCGCGTATTAAAGATATTCCAATCATCTTCAGCAGGGCTCACCTTCACTCACGAGTTAGCCAGGGATAACGCCCTTCAGTTTCTGGACCTCAGTCTCCATTTGACGCTAAACACATCTGTTGGTATTACAACCCGAGGACAAATAATGCCCCGCTGCCGTTTGAAAGTGCTCATTCCAAACTAATTAAGAGACCCAATATAACTCTAGCTTGTAAGTCCGCTCAGGAAAAATCCGGCGAGCACAAATTAGAAACCAGTTTCAATCAGCAAGTTAGGCGCTTCGTTTTGGCTGGTTACCCTCACAGTTTAATCACAGGTGCCTGTGAAGTTCTCTTGCGAAAAATGATAGGTAGAAAGCAAAAAAAGAGGATATAAAGAAAAATAAACTGCAGGTCATGCCCTACATTCATCGAGTTTCGCACATCAAAGAAGTGGCAAGCCACTACGTGGTTAAGGTGGTTTTTTTCGGCTCCATGTAAGCTGAGTAGAGTGTGCCCTATGGTGACAGGTTAGAGAAAAAGTAGGCCTCAGTGCTCAACCATGCACAAAACGAACTACACAGAGTGTGTTTGCGGGGTAGTGTATTCGATTCCCTTGACATGTGACAGCATCTATATTGGGCAAACGGGCAGGTGTTTTAATGAAAGGGAACAGGAACACGAGTGACATTTAAAGAACAATGCAGGAGGCACTTTGGCCCAACACTGTAACAGATGCAGAGGAAAAGGTGAGGGCGGAAGAAGCAACCCTTGTAAACCAATTTTATTGCAATTATATGCAAACTCCAAGCAGATTTCTACCATCGGCGTCACCATCGCCTTCGCCGTGAGGTTCCGTATAGAGTCCAAGTGCGGTGAAATCGTCGCCACGCGCCGTATGCTGCATGTGCGAGTGAAAGCGCGCGAGGGACGCGCGCTTTCACAGGGAGCGAACGCACGGCAGAGAGCAAACTCGACCTTTTCCGTCGCGAGAAAGGCCTTGGGGGGACGGGAGGGAGGTAGGGGAGGCGAAGTTTATCTGAAGTACCAAATGCATACGTATTTATATAAAAACGTTGCGAGGCGAGAAGGTGGTAAAGACTTCTGACGCTGCTCCACGAGTGTCCTGTTCTGATCTCGTCAAAAACCTCCGAGCCGCCCCCAGAGGCACCTGCGGCAACAGTCACCAACGCCGCGTGCGTTCGGTGTGAACGTGGGCAAAAAGCCGACGGCGCCGACAACAGTTCGGCGCGTTGCTGGTGCTGCTGCATGTCCAAGTTTATAAGCTGATAAACTACTATCCTCACTCCGTATAGCTCTCTACTAATTTGCTATCGCAATTGATGCTTCGCTTTAAGGGTAAAACTCCGAAATTTTTAAAACCACAACATTCTTTTTCAAATCGAGGGACCAGACCAAAACGGAGAAGGTTGAAGCTTTTTACCATAATAAAAACTGGCAACAAGTATATCAGCATGTCGTCTGTCTCGTTGTTACCAGAAGTCACTTTTCTGAAATGTGCCTTGTAAAAATTCTTCTTGGCGGTGAATTCTTTGCTATTTTTTTTCTTTGTTGGTTGGTTTTATGCTGAAACGGCGGCCGAGACCAAAAACTGCGGGGAAAAAACTGCTGAAACGCCCCAGAGTTAGTTTTTCGCCAGGTTTTACTCTTTCCATAGTTACGTTTATGAATTCCGCTGCCTTCACCTTTACCGCTGGTTTTTTTTTAGCCATATCTTTAGCCTTGATGCCTTTTTATGACACCATCGCCTCGACATTTGTTGTTTGGTGTATTTTTTAATCAAACCTTTTTATGGCCTCATCCTATGCCTTTACCCTGGTGACAGGGTAAAGGCTTAGGTGACATCTGCCATTTTCGTTTCCTTCCCGTGTTCGAGGTTTTCTCTCCCTCTTTCTCGTTATTCAGTAAGAAGGGCTCACTGTTATTTTGGTGATCGCTTGTCGCAATCTTGTTTTACACTGTTACCCAGCAGATATTTTTATTTTGTATTTTTATATGTTTATCGGCACATGTGAGAGTGACAATGCGGATACGTGTACAGGATCCTGAATGAAATGTATGTTGCTTGCTTTCCCGAACAGTTGGAATATGCGCTCGTGGTGTAGTGTGTGTTTCTTTCGTGTGCCCTCGTTTTTTTAGCAGTTTTAAACACGTCTAAATAGATTAATTACCCTTATGCGCATTTGCCCCCCTTGTGGATAGGTGTCGTTATCGGGTGCGCCTGCGTTACAGAGGGTGAGACCAATTAATCCAATCCAATGCAAACGTGTATGCTGCCGCGAAAATCCGGAGACCACTCAGCACATTCTAATGGAATGCAAAGGGATTCACCCGGTGAGAACCGTACGTAACGTACACCTTCGAGAAGTGCTTGGATTTAAAGTGGAGAGAAGCGTCAACCGGTCAGCAGTCGAGATAAGCAAGAGACGTTTGAAGTATTGCTGGAAAAAATTCAGGAAAGAATTGTTACGACCCGATCTGTTACAGTCATAGATTTTGAAGGGAAAAAATATGAGGGACATATATACAAAAATGGTAGATAAAAAACAAACTTGTATAGCATACCTGATTAAACCAAGCAGGCTAGGTGACTATTTGTCACCGCCTCGTTTCAAAGGGGATGCCAATAAATCATCATCACCACCATCGTTCACTCGTAAAGCTTCGACACGTTCGAAACGAGAAGCGATCTCTAAAGCTCTGCAAGGTTATCCATAATCTGTCGTCGAAGAAGCCTGAGACTAAGTGAAAACCGTTTACGCCGTCACTTGCTTCGAACGAAGTAAATCTTACAAAAGCAACAGCAAATTCAGTTCGAACCGGGTGAATGGGACCACCACCATGTTTTACGTAAAGTACGTAAACCACGCAAAGACGGCCACGTTAAATCTGAAAAATAGCGTGCGTACGCTAAACGCTATAGAAGGTTTAGCGTTGTGCCCATGCGCATTTGCAGCTTCTTTTCTTTTCCGCTAAGCCAGCTATTACGCTAAACGAATCTCTGCAGCACGAGCTGCTTGATGTGGGCGTCCTTATACGAGATACAATGAAAAGCCAAGTACTGCGCGTTGCTGCATTCAACGACTTCCATGCTCACGCAACCAGTCACGCAGGCAACAGCCCGTTGCTAAAAGTTAGTGTTATCGCAATCGCAACATGCTTCTTACATTTGTGCGAGGGCCACTCTGAATGGAATGTTTAACGGCACTTTGTACGCAAGTCCGAAAGTGCACCAGAATAGGTGCGGCGAAAACACCCATGTTAAATCTGCTTTAACATGGGTGTTAAAGCTTTAGGTGCATGTTAAAGAACCCCAGGTGGTCCAAATTTCCGGAGAGACCCACTACGGCGTGCTTCATAATCAGAGCGTGGTTGGCACGTAAAACCTCATAATTTAATTTTTAATTTTTCAGAATAGGTGTCTGATGGCACGGGGCACCATATTTCGCGCAATCGTGGATTGCCATTTGGCATCAACAGGTCGCATACTATATCCACCAATACGCTAAGAAAATGGCACTCCACGATGTCTCGCTTCGTCAACGTGCGGTGACAAAAGTTCTCGTTTTGTGACAAAGTTAAGCCTCAAAAAGTTCATAAGCGGCTTCAACATGCATATGGCGGCGCGCTTGAGCAAGAGCAGTGTGTGAAGGGTGGTCATCAGACATTTTAAAGATGGTCCGACGAGCACCGAAGATCAGCCTCGCATTGCTCACCCTCAATGGAAAGCCGCGGTGTAAGCCGTTGATGGACTCCTCGAAGGAAGACCAACAATGGAGCAAACAGCGAGAATGCTTGAAACAGGGCCCGCAGGAGGCGATTCAAAGCTTAGATTTAATGGCGAATGAACTACTGCGGGAGCTCAATCGGGCATTTCGTGGTAGGCTAGCAGCAAGAAAAGTGATCTTGCAGCACGTCACCACTCGCTAATAGTGGAGCGAATTGACAGAATCTGATAGCAAGGGCCTCCCCAACCACCTTGCACTGGCTCCTTCGGACTACCACCTGTTCGCAGATGTGAAAGATGAAAAGCGAAGCCAAAGACACCAGAGCTGATACGTGCAGTGGTGCGTCACTGGATTTATCGAAGTTAGTACAGAGCCTTTTTTGTAACTTGGCGACTGGCGGGGGGGGGGGGGGGGGATGGGGGGATAGACTTTGACAAATGGACATACGTACGTGAAAATATGCATTCATATAGACCACAGACAGTTAGCGACTAAGTGTATTGCCTCTAGCGTCCACGTACGCTACAGGTGCCGCGTGGGAACGAGTATCTGAATTTGATTAAACTTTGTTATAGTGGCTTGTAACGGCCTGCTGGATTGATGTTTCAATCTCTCATCCCAAATTAGTTGTGCGGCCACCTTAAGTTTACATCCTTTGGAGCGGATTTTCCCCCAACCGCCTTACTTGGTTTTTTTTTTTGTTCTTTCTCTCATGAATGGACGCTGATAACGCGCATGCCACTCGTGAAAGGAAAGGCACGCAACGTAGATGACGATCACTGCTAGGCAACAAGCCTTGAAGAGCGCAAATATTTTCTTGGAGCGCAGCCTTATTTACCCTCTCGCGTCTACGACAGTTCTTATTTCCAAAACCTTACAAATTAAACAAGCTTCAAATATCTAGCATATCTATCTGGTGATGTCTAGCATAGCATGGTGATGTTCCTGTCTTCAAAAATCTAAACGTGCTACCAACACCGCGTGGTGCCTTTCGCCAGATATCCCATCTGATTTGGTCTTATAGAGCGACGCCTGCCAGCTACCTTCAACAGTTAGAAAAGGTGGCTCGCTGCCGCGTTCACCTACTTTCAGCAAGAAATGAACGGGGTATAGTGAGCATCCAGGAAATAAGCAACTCCTTACGGCGATTTCGCTCGAGGTTCTCCGCAGACTTGAGTTGCACGAGACAATCTAGTTGTCGCCTGACATGGCGGACGTTCGGGCTGCCCGCTTCAGGCTGAACGAGTAGCCATTTATGACATATTTGCATCCTTTACGGGAAATGAATGGTATTGTAGACGGTCTCTACGTTGTACCTCCCCTTAACAGTAAAGTTCGGGCGTAATCTCGGTGATCTTATTGAGATTAGTTCTCCATATTGAGGGATGCAGGCCTATCCTATAGTCACACACAGGGATTTCGCGTTGTCATTGTTACGGCAGGGGGACGCCATCTGTCCCCGCTACGGGGGCAAGACACGCCGCGTGGTAATAGATGGCGCCACTGTTCCGGTGCAGCGAAATTGGTACGTTTTAAGCCACATCGCTTGCACTTGCCTTGGAGTGGCGCCGCTTCAGGCAGCGTACGTCAGCATATACACTTCCCTCGTTGAGAATTGACGCTCGAGCGTCGATGCACGAGCGAGGCAAGTTATACCTCGTAAGCGGTTTTTCTTCAGGTGTCCCGCAGACGTTCGTTTGGACCGCAGATACATACCGAGTCGGCTACCGCTACACACGTCATCGGATAGCTTCTCTGCACAATTGCGCAACGAAACAACAAACGCTGCCTCACAGCGAGAATCAACAAACTGCATTTCTGACTCTTTGGTTTTGAAGCGACTCGCTCTCTTTGGCGCTCTCCGGCCACCAAGATGTCGCGTGAGGCGGGCGTCTGAAAGTTTAGATGCGGTGGCAGCACTTTTCCACAGCCTGGGCTCCAGATAATGTTCTTTGCCAAAATTTGCATAAAATCTCGTGTCGAGATGGGCCAAAGTCAACTACTATTCCGTGGGTCCTTTCCATGTCATGAAAGGTCATCACAAGAAGCTACAATGGAAACCCATACGGGTCTGTGCTGGGTTCGGAGGATAGCCAACCAGAAATGGCTTGGTGTGCGCTTCGAGCGCTTAGTGCGTAATGAAGGGGGAATTCGCTCGTCCTTGCTGTCGCTCTTCTTCACGCCAGCGTTCGGACAGAGTGATTCCGAGGTTATGGAGTCTTCGTGTTTGCTTGTGTGCGCGTGACGACGTGGTTGCTAATCTAGTCAGTGAGCGAATGTTTACAGCACTTTGTGCAGTTGATAAAACAACTAACCTTACTACATTCGGGTGGAATACAATTTTTCCCTTTCATGATATTTCCTGCACCTTGCGGGTTTCGGCTGGACTGATTTGCCATATTCTTTGTCCCTGTGCTTCGAGTTGTGGATTAATTCGCCCTTGCGCAGCAATCTTCTAGCCTCCTGGTTAGTTCAGTTGTTAGAGCGACCGTCAAGGAAAGGCGTTGGTCCCAGGTTCAAATCCCGGACCAATATGAATTTTTTTTTTCAACTGCGAAGGTTTCATCTGAGGCACCCGTATGGGTTTCCTTTGTAGCGTCATGTACTTTCAGGTGGATGACAATTTTTCGCTTTCATGATAGCTCCTCCACCTTGCGGGTTTCCGCAGAACTGATTTGCCATTTCCATGTCATGTAATTGCAAACTTATTTGTCACTACTTTCATTATACCTATCGAAGCTGCCGCTTCTGTTGTAGCCTACTTTCGTTAAGAGACCGTTTAGCCTTCATTTTTTAATATTTTTGTCACGTGCATGCCACATTTCCAACTCAGTAAGAATATAGAAAGACTTTTAGCGCCACCGTAAACGGACAGAGGAAGATGTTGGCAAAACGCTTGACAAAAAAAAAAATCGCATTGTGTTGTCAACGTCTTCCGTCCTTGTCCACTGGCGCTAAAATATGTTTGCCAAGTTAGAGTACGAGCATGCTCAACGTACAGCAGTGCTACAGATTGTGATAGTGTCGAGGTCTCATCAATCAAGGGCGCGATATTCGACAGATTTTCACTGTGGTCGTAAACCACTGCTGACTGTTGTCAACAGTATCTTGCACGAATGAAAATGATGCATACGATATCGGTGATTTCTAATCATTACTCCTTGTTTGCTAAGAAAAAGCGGTAAATTGCTTATATTGGACGGCCATTTACCACATGCTGCTCGTGGAAAGGCTTTCTCGAATACTAAATGTAGTCGCACCGAGTGATTGGCGAAACTGCTGCTGTCGATGAGTGGCTCGGTGTTCCTGATCACTGGTGGTCTCGGGGGAAGGGGAGGGTCCAGAGTGAAGCTGCAGTATTGTCCGCGGAAAAGCTTCTCGCCTACGCCGGACGGCGTACTCTTGCGGACCACAAGGCGAAGGCACAGATCGTAGTCTCCCAGTTCCGCTAGGCTGCCGTCGGAGAAACCACTGGGTATTTTTCCCGATGCATCCAGCACTGCACAAGAGTAGAGGGAGCACTTTTACAAAAAGCTACGGGAAAGGCAATTGCAGTTTTCGTACAAATGTATTGCTGATAAAAAATACTGCTCACATTGTTACATGTGAAATTTCTCACAAATATTTCGCACTTGCATGGCAAACAGGGGAACTGCAAGATGGACAGGAAGGGTTACGCGCTTGGCTCTTCCTGTTCTTTCACACACTGTGGTTTCTACGGCGCAAAGCAAACAGCGGCCGGAACACGTGCCAATGTTGCGAGAATGAGCCGAGAAGGGTTGATGCAGCAGTGCGCTCGCAAGGGCAAGGATGGTGCGCGCCCTCTTCTCACACGGGAAACCTGCGTGCGCTAGGAGGCGCGTCCTATCTTGGAGGCGATCTGTGCTGGGTTCGAAGGATGCTCCGAGTTATCGATCGCCTAGTGCGCATTGAAGCGATAGGCAGCAGGAAGGGGAATTCGCTCGCCCTTCTTCACGCCGGCGTTCGGACAGAGAGTGCCCGAGGTTACCGAGTTCGCGTTTGCTTCTTTGCGCTTGACGACGTGGTTGTTAATTTAGCCAGTGAGCGAATGTTTACAGCTGATAAAACGACTAACCTTACTTCGTATAGCTGTATATTAATTTGCTATGGCAATCAGTGCTACGCCTTGACGTTTAAAGCGAAGCTTCTTTTGCGAACCATGTCGGAATTTCTTGACCGTGGCTGCTGCCTGCTACTGGTGCTGCTGCTGCTGCGCGTGCGTTATCACCGGATAGCTCACTCGGCTGCGGGACGGCGGCGCCATCTAGGAGTAACGGCTCACACTGCTGTGCCCACAGCATTGGACGGGAGAGGGGTTAGCTTGCCGGTGCACTGGCCCATCAGCTCCGCTGTCTCTTTAGCACTGCGCCTCCAGTGCAAGCTGCCCTAATTTTTGTTTTTTCTCAATGTTGTGTTCATATTACTATATGAAAAGAATATATTATATCAGTGGGTACGGTACGGTGGACCAGAAAGCGGCATGTGGTCACAAAACCACCTTTTCTACTTCATGCAGGCTCTTCTGCTCGGTCCTGCCGGAAGGCTCGATCCAGAATCTTGCCTCGTCACTAACACGTGGGTCTGTGCTGACACGTGTTATCTCAACTAGTTCACTGTGCAACCCCTTCCTTCGTTCAAGTCGGGACAACAGAGCCACCCACTGCGACTACGTCATCGGACCTGCCTATAAAGGATAGAACTACAGAGCTACACCTCAGTGGGTACGGCGGACCAGAAAGCAACATGTGGTCACGAAATCACCTTTTCTACTTCGTGCAGGTTAGTCCCAGCTACAACAGCTTTCGTAGTGATTATCCTGGGCTTCTGGTCCTGCCGTGCCCAAAACAGTGTATTATGAGTTCATATGATGTATTCTCTGTGCGTGCACTACTTTTGTGTTGTGATGGGGAGACTAATCCAGCCCCTTCCACAGCAGAAATGCTGAAGGAATTGTTGGCAGGGCAAAAAAACTAGCTGAAGAGATGGCTGCACTAAGGGAACTGCAAAACAGCATAGAAAAAATAATATTTGATCTTACTTCGTGCTTTCTTGAAATAGAAAAACGAACTCAAGTCGAATCAATCACTCAGGTCGAATCAATCAGGGCGAATCACTCGAAAAATCTATTAAGGTCTTGAAATCTAAACTAACCGATCTGGAAGACCGCCGCAGACGATCAAATTTAGGTATTTTTGGAACGCAGGAAGATCCTAACGAGAATGACTCAGATTTAAAGCAGAACGTTCAAAACCTCTATTCAACGGAACTACAGGTATCATGCCTATCTGTTGGTAGAATTCACCGCTTAGGCAGACATGATTACTCGCGTGGGACATTGCAGAAAATAAAGTTGTTATGGGTTAAGCTGCGAGTAAATGGGGAGCTCTTCATTTGGGACGAAGATGCTCAAACCAGAATAAAGGCTGCTTTGTTCATGGCAATTCTATAATAGACTGAAGTCAACTAAAGATTATTAACATAAATGTGCGTAGCGTAGTTAACAAATCAACCGAACTAGAAGCCATCTTGTTAGATTATGATCCCCATGTTGTCGTTATCACGGAGACCTGGCTTCGTGACGACATTGATGACGCTGGTGTTTTTCCGCCCTCATATCAGGTTTTTCGCCGTGACCGTCCTACTAGAGGTGGCGGCGTGGCTGTCTTGATAAATTATGTCATTCGAACATCACTGCTACGTCAGATAGATAATCAGGAAAGTGTTACTTTGAAATAGTTCTGTTCAGGGCGCACTTTATTGTCTGCGTTTATAGAACACACGATGCACCACCTCGATTTCTGAAGGATCTACGCGATCATTTAGGGCGATTTTCTTGCAAAGAAATAATCATTGCTGGCGATTTTAATTTACTTTCTGTTGAGTGGCGCTATCTATTTTCAAATACAGGTCGATATTCAGATGTTGGATTCTTGGTTGATATTTGCTAAACCTGGATGTGCGACAAGTAGTAACAGAGCCTACGCGAGATTGGGATGCATCCTCTTCAGTCCTAGATCTTGTTTTTTGTTAATAGGACCATTGAAGAATGTACAGTCCCTGTGAATCCCTGTATTTCTGATCATGCAATGGTCTTGTTATCGTGTAGCCTTGAAAACCCTTGTATTGCTCTCTCCGAAATAATTTCTGTAAAAGATTTTTCTCGTGCCAAGGATGAAGGTGTCCTTGATTACCTTGAAATAAAATTCAACAGCTTTCAAGGCTCAGATGTTAATATACTTTGGGAGCAATCTAAACAGATATGCACTTACTGTCTTGATAATTGCGTACAAAACAAAACTAAGAAAAACGAGAAAATCGAATCCCGGGATTAGGAGAGAAGCCTTACACCTAAAAAAAAAAACCAAGTGCATTAAAAAAGGGGGCGGAGCCACAAACATTGTTGAAGCCGCTCGAACGGTGTTTAATGAGGCGTTGAAACGTTCCAAATGCCATTATTTTTAACATACCATACCATATTTTTGAAAGAATCCCCTCAGAAGTTCTGGGACTTTTTGAATCCGAAGAAAAAGTCTGTTGACCGGATACAAATTGATGTTGCTGAAATTGCTGACAAGGAGGCCATTGCGGAACATTTTAACTTATATTTCCACAGCGCGTTTTCCATTTCTTCTGAAACAGTCGCTCTTACCCTTGTATCTTACTCTGATCTCGAAGATACTGTGTCACTACAAGTTATTCTGGCTATACTTCTTAACCTGAAGACATCACTAGTCCCGATGGCTTTCTAAATGCGTTCCTTCGTCGCTAGCTCAAATGCTCGCATGCATTTTTCGCGCATCCACATCATCTGCGGATCTTCCGGTTGCCTGGCAAACGGTGCGTGTGGTACCCATACACAAGAAAGGTGACACTGCACTGATTTCAAATTATCGTCCTATATCTCTCACTCCTTTGTTCTCAAAGATGCTTGAACATATTGTTGCTAATTACATAATCAAGTTTTTAACAAATAACATTCTCTCTTCTTTTCAACATGGTTTTAGGAAGGGCTTTTCTACGGTCACACAACTAACCACAGTAATTCACAAATGTGAAAGCGTTATGGACAAGTGCGGTCAAACTGACGTAACTTTTTTTTAATTTCGAAAAACCTTGTTTCACATCAAAAGTTATTCTTCAAGCTAAAATACATTGCCTTTTCATAATAATTTGCATTTCCGCCTACTTTACAAACCCTGTTAATGGTCACCACTCGCGTCATTTGCCAGTTACTTGCGGGGTACCACAAGGTAGCGTACTGGTACCACTCTTGTTTTTTATTTTCATTAACGATATCGTTAACGCTGTTTATTTCCTTTATTTGCGCACGACTGCATTTTGTTTCATCAGACGCCGAGAGGATCCGTATCACAACATTTATTCATGGTGTAAACATTGGGACATGAAGCTGAATGAAGAAAAAACAGTATACACAAGCAGATAACTAAGAAAGACATAGCTGGAAGTTTCCCTATAGTCTTCCTACTAATCCTTTCGTTGAAGTAAATGAATATACATATTTAGGTGTTAGAATAACTAAAAACCTAAGTTGGAACTCACATATGTATGTGCGGCCTCATTTCGTAACCTGTGTATTCTGCGTCATAAACTAAAACAAGCGCCCCCCGAAACTAAACTTGATGCATACAGATCACTCATTCGGCCGAAATTGGAGTACGCATGCACAGTCTGGGGCCCACATAATAAACAGAGTATTACTGCAATAGAAATGATTCAGCGGAAACAGTTAGGTTTATTTTTTCTAAGTATCAGCCGTATAACCGATTCACCAACAAGCATCATGCTCAATCATGGCATCCAGACATTACAGCTACGGCGGAAAATTATAAGGCTTAAATTGCTTTTTCTCCTCAAAAATAGCAAACTCTCTATCGATCCTTCTCCAAGTGCGCGCTCATTAACTGCAAAAGTAACCAGACATCACCACTTTGAATCTGTAACTCCCTGTCAAACAAGAACTACCACTTTCAAATTTTCCTTTTTCCCTCGTATTATTCAAGAATGGAACGCCCTACCATTATTATTGCTGAACAGCACTGACTCAATAGATCTGATTAATTTTTTATGTGTTAATTTCGCAACAGATATGTGAGCGTTTTTGTTTTTCTTCTAAATACTTCTATGATTTTTTTGTAATTTTACCCCTCCTGCTTGGGCCCGCATGGGTCTGCAGTATTTTGTAAATAAATAAATAAATAAATAAATAAATATTCGTTATTCTGGTGGAGGGCTGCATGACGGTATTAACTTTTCTTAAGTTTAGCATATTAAGTTTTGCTTGCCTATTTGTGCTGCGTGCCGAAATCTATTCGGCGTAAAAGCCTCCATCAGGCTGCTGAGCCTATCGCTTTTGCTTCGATTTCTGTATATGTACTGAAAGAATTGAATAAGCAAAGAAAGAATTAATAAAGAAAGAATATTACGAGCTATTCATCACTTATCAAAATCCCTATACTGCGATGCCTTTCTTTTGCCATCCGCAGATTATGACGTAAGACTCCATCAATTACTCATATTGCAAGTCACGTAGATTGCGTGCTATCTGCAACAGAGATGGCGCCGGCGGCGGGCAGGTTCTTTACCTGTCTATCACCTCAGCCAAGGCGTTCGCGTCTATCGCCGCTCGCGGAGGCATAAAATAAGGCCACAGTATGACACAAACTAATGACTAATAGAGAAAACGTATCTTGAAAGTGTGCCTGTTTCGCAAAGCAGACCGTGACTGGGAGCCGCGATGCGAGGGCATTGCGTACGGAATACCGACAGCACACACCGACAGCGAGGCGCGGTTTCCTTGGCGTTTGCTCTGCGCACCCGCGGCATCGAGAAAACAAGCGCAATTCTACAAATGTTAATCGTGTTCGAAAAAATAAGCGCTCCACGTGACGAACTGCGGCCGGATGGCAAGCGCTCGATTGGAGCCGTACTTCAGTGGACAGCGTTGTTTGTCGCTCGCGGTAACACGCTTTTGTTGACAACGTTCGTGTAAAACGAGGATAAGAAGTCTTGTGCAGGGACGTCCTGCGTGCCGCTGGCCCACGAGCAGGCAATCGTCGACGGGCACGACGCCGTATGGCACGCAAAATCATGCACACGGGGTGAAGCAACAAAGCAAAGAGATGCGTCGCTTGCAACAATGGTCGGAATGAATAGACACCAGGAAAAAAAAACAGCCCAACTTGCACGCTTCATTTTGTTGCTGTTTCATCTTCATCGCTGCTTGTTGTGCTGCCAATTTCCGATACGCTGCTCTGCAGTGAACAAACGGAAAACGCTGCATCCACTGCAGCAGCGCTTGGTACTTGAATAAAGTCGTTAGCTTCACTTAGCAATTATGGCGCCCGACGACATATAGCGTAAAAGTTCTGCAACTGGCACTTGAACAAGCACGCTCCTAAATGTCACCGGTGTTTGAGCCCACGTGTACGGTCACTTGGCACCGCCACGGTACGACGCTCGTTTCTTATGGTTCAGGGAGGGCGTTTCAATGTGAAGCTAGAATTGATCATAATTAAAGATGCTAAAAATAGGTAGTGGGCATTTTGCAGCATATGCGGTTTTACTCTGATTATCCGTCACAAACCAACTCATTGAAGCATCGAAGTCACAAACACAAATTTGCTGTCAGTGTTCCTTTAAACTACTGGGTTTGGAAGTCTTGCTATTATCACCTTTGCGACAGTAGTTTTAATTTGTCCGCTTTCGAAATACTGGAGAGGTCAGCAAAACAATGCTGGTGGCGACATCTTGTGACGCCGAGTTTAAGCACAAGTGATGTCGCTGGAGCCATTCTTTGGACAAGGGTTTCGACATTGTGCAAGCACAGGCTTTCCTTGTTCATCGCCTCAAGCTTTTTTCTTGTTTTAGAATTTAACCAGCGCATGGATAAAGCGATTACTATGGTGACCTAACATGTTAACGGCTGGTGTAAAGCGACGGTAGCGACAGAATCATTTCCATTAAGTCATTTTATGATTTTCCTTCGACGACAGCATTCACGCAACCGGGACCACACTCAGGAATTGTTTTCGGAAGGGATCTTGCGGGTTTAGAGGTGGCCATTTTCAAATATGTAGTTATGTTTCGCGTGAATCATGCTCATAACTGATATTTAATAGTTCAAACATATTTTAAATCTGACATAAGTTCCTGAGACCCGAAAAAAACTATGGTGTATTATCGCTCTTAAATGTGGTTTTTATTGTCTACTGTTAAGTTATGAACAAGAAAAGCAGTTTTTGAAATTTCATTATGACGGTCAAAAGCTCTGGCTTCCATGTACGAGAAAAAATAACTACTTGCATCATGGTAAAAACTGCATTTCATTGTCTAAACGCAGAGGTTAAGATGTGATTATGTGAAGTGCATTACCGTGTGGCTGCTGCGTCCGGTATTTTCACACGATCTCAGTGACGTCGAAACCTACGTACGTAGGTTTCTTTCGGCCGTCTGGGATGCCAAAGAGGTCTAGATCGATTCAGTCTGATATTTCTCGATAGCGGATGACAAGAATATCGGTGCATCTGTAAACCACATCTTTACAGATGCACCGTACTTCCTATCCAGAATGAATATTTTGCGTAATCACAGTTTCGAAAAAAATGTTTACAAGGGTTCAAGTACAAGGGGTCAGTACAAGGGGTCTTAGGAGGATATACATATTAATGGCCTACAGATATATACAGGGTGTTTCAGCGAAAACTTTCATAATTTATTTAGGATTGCCTATCGCAGATAGCCCAATTCTTGTTAATGAGATGAGGCGGACATTACTTGCGCAAGAAATTGAAATGCATAATCAAATAATTAATAAGAAATTCACTAATTAAGTTTTAACTAAAAAACTGATGGCGCATATTGCAATTTACAAATTGTAGCCGTGGAGTTCGCAAGGCGGATCCACTTGGAATTAATTCTCAGGATTGCACCAGTTTCGAGATAATAATTTCCGAACTTTGCGGAGAAATGCATTCTCGTTAAAGTTAATTTTGTGCTTGAATGCATAAAGCGACGTTTTGTTGAGAAACTAACTGGAAAGCCAATGCATTTCTCCGCAATGTTCGGGAATTATTATCTCGAAACAAATGTCATCCCGAGAATTCGTTCCAAGTGCATCCGCTTTGCGAACTCCACGGCTACAATTTGTAAATTGCAATATGGGTCATCAGGTAATTAGTTAAAAACATAATTAGTGGATTTTTGTTAATTATTCGATTATGCATTTCAATTTCTTGCACAAGTAATGTCCGCCTCTTCGAGTAGACCAGCTCATGGACCAGAATTGTGCAGTCTGCCACGGGCAACCTTTAAGAATTTTTGAAAGTGTTCGCTGAAACATATATATATATATATATATATATATATATATATATATATATATATATAGAATGATCACATTCAGTTAACCGACAATGAGCCAAGGAAAGCATCGCGGAAAGCAACTTCGGTTCAAATTGAAATGTAGAAAATAAAAATCCGAGGACACCTGAGCACTTACGAGTACTGAAAGCGAACGCATTATTGTTCAATTGAACGCTGCTGAGCGCTCCTTGCAGTTATGAACTACTCGCGGGCGAGCGAGCGCATTGAGACGTTTGGGCACGTTTTGATTTGGCCTTTCTGAGGCGCAGTTCGAACGCAGGCGAGAGCTTGCGCGGATAACACAGGAAAGCGAGTGGCGTCGCACGATGCCCTCTCCCCCTCACGCGGCAGAAGGTGTTCCCTTTCGCCGGCTCTGTCTCGTCGAGGCCCGAGCAAGCGGCAGAAACATTGTCCTCCGCTTCGCGGGCAGGAAGCTCCCGGCTGTTCTGATCGGCAAGGAATTCGACAGGTCAATGGGGGAAACCAAACCCGCGCACGTTCCCGTGTCGGGGCAATTATCTACATCCCCAAGAGGCGGTTGTCATCTTCCTGGAAACTGTACCTCTCAAATGTGGGAAACAAGCCCGAGCGCCTTTCCCGGGACGAGATATTCCCCTTCATCCCCGAGAAAGCGTCACACCTCTACCACCTGAGCAGACGAAAAAGGCGAGCTACCAAGAAAGAGGACCCCAGGGAGAGGAGGTCGTCAACTTGACCACCCGACTGAGGACTGACACTTCCACAAATTCCCCGAAGGAGACATCGGCTACCACAAGACCACGAGAGGTTATTTAAGGCCGTCCTGGCCCCCGTGTTAACCAGAACCGCTCGAGACTCGGATATAGTTACAACCATGTATCAATGAAGTTAATAGGGTCTTTTCTATTTTTCATCATCACGATGCCCGCCTTCATCACCGTCTCCTGATTCTTGCGGTGACGGCCCACCTCACCCGGTCGAGATCGTATCAGCTGGTTGGCAGCAATGGGACACTCCACCCTTCGCCCTGGCTTCAGCAGAATGGTGAGCGCTTGACTTTCTTTGAGAATTTGCCAGGTTTTAGCTTCTGTGTTTTCTAAAACGGCGAATTATTTTCTGTACGTGCAGGCTCCTGTTGAAAGCTTCCTCACGTCACAGCAGAGTAAGGAAATCCTCGTTCGGGATTGACCATGGATTTGGGCAAACGGAGAAAGCCAGAGTTGTTATTACTTTGTGAAGAGCTGGGAATTGAGGTCAGGAAAAGTCAGAGAAAGTCACAGCTTATTGAGGCGATTGAGAACTGCGGGGCTCTTGAGGACAAAATTTCAGAAGCATGGGAAGAAATAGAGGAACGAGCTGAGAAAGCTAAGCAAAACGCTGCAGAAGAGAGGGAAAGGCAAAGAGCTGAGAAAGCTGAACGAAGTGCTGCAGAAGAAAAGCAGAGAGCTGATCAAAAGGAAGCTGCAGAAAGAAAGGAACGCGAGGAACAGAGATTTCACGAACTAAGGCTAAAAGAACTAGACATGCAGGGGGATCTGGCCAGGCAATCGGCGAATAACCTCTCAATAGATGAAAGGCGTTCAGGTGAAGCAAGGGTGAAAATAAGGGATCTCATGCCGTTGTACAAGGTGAACGATGACATGGGATTGTTTCTCGTTATTTTTAACGAACCTGCGAGAGAAACGGGTTGGCACTAGAGAGTTGGCCGCAACAGATTCTGACCGTTCTTCCTGGCGAAGCAACCGAAATAATTGCAAGGCTAACGAAGGACGAGTAAGAGGATTATCAGAAAGTAAAAGCTGCGTTGCTAAGGAAATATCGGCTCTCAGCGGAGGCTTTCCGCCGCCGTTTTCGGGAGGCAGCTAAGGACACCGGGCGAGTCTTATGAAGATTTCACTTATAAATTGAAAGCCAATTTAATTGAGTGGCTAAAAGGGGAAGACGCGTTCGGTTGTCAAGACAAGGTTGTTGAGTTAATCTGCATGGAGCAGTTCTATGGGTCCTTGAGCGAAGAGATGCGCCTGTGGATTCAAGATAGGTCGGGCGAAAAGGACTTGGAACGTGCGGCAGTGCTAACGGATGAATTCGCCGCACGTCGCGAATTCGAGAAAACGCGCGTCAGGCCGTTGACTAAATTCGGCAAAGAGGTAAACAGGCACCCCTTTCACAAAGAGAACGCTTGAAGTGAGACCAATGACGCGCCGACCGATAATTCCGGAGAGAATAAAACCACAATGAAAGACGAAAGAAAAACAGAAAAAGCGTTTGAGGCTAGAAAACCGGTCGTCTGTTTCCGTTGCCAGGAGCCTGGACACCTTGCGATTGGCTGTAGAAAGCCTAGAATTGTTTTTGCTTTCGTGAATGACGATGACAACTTGGCGCTCCTAGAACCCTACCTTCGCGACCTCGCAGTGAACGGAACGCCATGCACGGTACTTAGGGACTCGGCGGCGACAATGGACATCGTCCACCCTGCGTATGTGCAACCTGAGGATTTCACTGGGGAACGTGCGTGGATCCGGCAGGTAGTTGAGGAGGATATTGTTTGCTTGCCCATAGCCAGCGTAAAGATCGAGGGGCCGATCGGACTATTGATGACTGAAGCCGCGGTATCGCAGAATCTGTCCAAATAATACCCCTACTTATTTTCAAATCGCTCGGAGATGCTGTGTGGGGATGCGCGACTCTCACGCGTCCCCTGATGTTGTTTTCCCCGCATGTCTCCTGTAGTCCGGCTTCTCTGCGTGGCTAAGCCCGGCGGTGGTTGCGGCGCGTTGCGAGAGATGGCGCTAGTGTCACGATGCTAACGCCACCGAAGGGCGAGGTCACTTGGGAGAAAAAGGTCGGAGGCGCTCTCTCTTTGGCTGGGGATCGGCGACCAACACTCACGAACGCTTCGCGCGTGCGCCGGCCCGCTTCGCGCGACCGTCGCGCGAGGCTTAGAGCGGGACACCGGTATGGACGAACACGGATCGTTCGAGCGCGCCACCGTTCGCGTGACTGTACACGTGACGGCTAGGCGATGGTGTCATAGCATGGGGCGAACGTATTCGCTCGCTATCGGGTCGCGGTGAGTCGGACTTCCTTGATTTGTAGCGCGCCCGTGTGAATGTTCAATTGGTTGTAATTCGGCTAGTATGTATTAGTGTATGAAAGGTGCAATAAATGCCCTTTTGATTGTTTGCACTACTATGTGTCGTTCCTTTGTCCCAAGAGCACATGTGAGTCCCCACATCTGGCTGCCCAACGTGGGGCTCTTGGGGCATCGGACGATAATTTTAAGTTTTGCTCGGTTCGAGACAACCTTTGTTTGAACCGAAGCGAATTCCTAGCGTGGATTTTGATCGCAAGTGTCGGCGGTGTGCTTTCTTGAGCGAGGCGACGGTTGCTGTAGCGTGTTTGAACTTTTCAACATGCTAAGCCTTTTCGCGAGTGTTTTGAAGTACACTCGTCGGTACGAGAGCCACGTGGTCTGCATCCTGGCAGAGCGAGGCCTAGCGCCCGCGCAGCATTGGCAAGCCTGAAGCGAGTGAGTACGGAAGCCTCGTGGGTGGTCCGAATTCCTTATGTAAATAGCTTCTTCTATATCTTTGACTTCGGAAGTCGAGGCTCAGGGAGCCGGGTGGCCACGGGTGCCGCTACGGGCTGACTGGTATTGCGGCCTGACACCGGGCGCTCCAACACCGTCTGGGACGGTGGGCGCCGTCAACTCGGATGCTGTGTGCACCGAGCGGAGTAGGACCACCTCACAGAGCTAACGTCTCCTCGCGGCTGCCTGTACGTGCAGATTTTGGGTGTTGTTTTTTTTGGATGCCGGTTGTTGTCAAAGTAGCGACGCATTAGGCCTAAGGCTTAACAAAGCCGCCTGTCGCACGTTGAGGGACACAACCTGGTGGACCGTGGTGTTGAGATGTCGCACATTGCTTCCCTCATTAGTTCGCCTCGTACGAATTGAAATTACTCGTTCGACTCAAGAAAGTAAACTTTGTTCACGTGAACTTAGCATCTGAAATGCCGCCCGGAATTTTCGCTAGCCGAATTAAACATCGTACCACGTGGGCGATGCGTGTGCCGAATTGCTCTCCCTTGCACTACTTTAGTGTTTGTCGAGTGCGTTGAGTGTACGCAGCGTGAGCGGAGTCACCCCTGGTTTGCTGTCACCTGCACATCATCTGCGCTGCTTCCCCGGCCTACGAACGAGCTACCCCTGGCAATGGAGATGCCTGTGGCCAGTTCGGCGCAGCGACTTCGGCGGCCGCCTATGTCCGGCTCGCAACCCTCGGCGGCTGGGAAAAGAGCCGGCAGTCACCAACGGCTACTGCGGCTCTCGTCAGCAGGGCGCGAGCGACGCTTGCTCGTGCCGACTTCTGCGTCGCCGTTCCCGGGGTCCTTGGCTGGAGTCGTGCCATCGAATCTGCAGACGTGGTGCTGTGACCAACGGACGCCAGCGGTGAACCCCAGAGTCAATGTCGGCTCGCACGTTGTGGATAACGCGTGGACATTTAGTCGGCGGCGCCACTGTCGCATTTACTAACTTTTGTTCGCGACGCGCGCGTTGATAGGCCTTGTGACATGTTTCGCCGGCGTATGTGTAGTGATTTAAGGTTGGGGGTATGTGGGGATGCGCGACTCTCACGCGTCCCCTGATGTTGTTTTCCCCGCATGTCTCCTGTAGTCCGGCTTCTCTGCGTGGCTAAGCCCGGCGGTGGTGGCGGCGCGTTGCGAGAGATGGCGCTAGTGTCGCGTTGCTAACGCCACCGAAGGGCGAGGTCACTTGGGAGAAAAAGGTCGGAGGCGCTCTCTCTTTGGCTGGGGATCAGCGACCAACACGCACGAACGCTTCGCGCGTGCGCCGGCCCGCTTCGCGCGACCGTCGCGCGAGGCTTAGAGCGGGACACCGGTATGGACGAACACGGATCGTTCGAGCGCGCCACCGTTCGCGTGACTGTACACGTGAACGACTAGGCGATGGTGTCATAGCATGGGGCGAACGTATTCGCTCGCTATCGGGTCGCGGTGAGTCGGACTTCCTTGATTTGTCGCGCGCCCGTGTGAATGTTCAATTGGTTGTAATTCGGCTAGTATGTATTAGTGTATGAAAGGTGCAATAAATGCCCTTTTGATTGTTTGCACTACTATGTGTCGTTCCTTTGTCCCAAGAGCACATGTGAGACCCCACAGCTGTTAACGAAGAGCTTGAGTTTTGGCGACCATACGGTCCAAGCTCTCCCACGTCCCCAGGCTCAGGAGATCGCGGCGGAGATAAGGCATGGCAACGAAGAAAAGAAAAGGCCTCATGACATAGGCACTCAGGAAGCTCAGCACATAGCTAATGAAAGCAGGGAAAAAGGCGCTAGCGAGGAGGCATCCGGCTCAGTGGGCATACAGCAGCAAGGGCTGGCAGATGAATTAGAAACTAATTTGGAGCTTCTACAATCGGAGGGCTATTTAGACCATTTGAAGGTTGTTAAAGAAGTAATCGCGGCAGAAGAGAGCAATTAAGTCGCGAAGGTAGAAACAGTGGCTATTCCGGAGCACGTTCCTTGCGGAGACAAGGCTTGTTTTAGCAGCCCTAAAAAGGTCAAGGAGGTGCTGAAAAACTCCCTTGTACCTCCGCATTTGAGCGAGGTTCCGGAATCGTCCAAAGGAGAGGAGACTGATATGGCGGCCAAACAGGGCAGGAACCGGACGATCGGTGATTGCAGAGGTACATTCGGTGACTGCCTGGCGAGGAAAAAGATTTTCAGACGGCGCAAGCGAGCGAAGTATTTAGCGCAGCGCAAATTCGAGAAAGAGGCCACACCACAGCCCGTAATTCAAGGGAACAGGCCATCACGCAGAACTTCAATGGCCTCGTTATGGTGGTTCAGAAAACGGAAGCGTAGCCAAAGGCGGATGACAACAGAAAAGGGCGCGTCTCCGCGAGTAGGAATGCGGCTGAAAGGGTCAACCCGGCTGAGGTACGCGCGCACACACAGGACCAGTCAAACAGTCAAGGAGGGGGAATGCGCCGCGAGAGCGAGGACAACGGAAGAATGGCGATTCTCCTCGCGTTTACGGCCTCCCTCTCCGAGACGAGAAAGAAAGCTGTGGCCACACGAATAGGTTTCTGGAGGGGGCAGTGTATGTCTGACGCCCTTTGTTACCCATGGCGAGGCCCAATGACTTTCAGATTGAGACCTAGTCGAGTGCGCATTAAGAGGTAGTAATTGTGGAATTGGGCGCCTCCATAAGGTTCTCGTTTGTAAATTTGTAAATAGAGCACGTTGCATTTTTCTTCTTTTGTTAGTTATTAAGACCTTATTTCTTTTAATTTCAAGGTTCCGCGTTAATCTCGGTGTTTCGTTGTATTCATTGTTATGAGAGCCAGTGACGCGAATAAAACAGCGAAGCAAGTTTTGCGATGGTGGTGGCTCGTGTGATTAACATCAGAGAATTCTAGAAATAAACCATTTTGGATAATTCAATGCTTACAGGGTAGGTGCATTTATCGGTTACCATTGTGGAAGTTTAATTTGCTCAAGCGAGTTCGGAGACGCAGTTTTCTTTCACGGTCTTGCGAGTAGATAGAGTATCCTCGCTTTTTGTTTTCTGGCTTTAACTGCCACTTTATGAATCAGCTTAATTAGGAGTTGAAGCGGTCATCAGAGCGCAGTACATTTGGCATTAGAAGCGCTGGTACTGGCAGGTAGCACTGACACAAAGAGTAACTAAATCGCTGCGCAGCAATTATCCCTTTGATCATTTTCAATGCGCTCTCAGTCTCTCACCTCGCCTGCCTTGGAACGAACGGCGAAACGAAGCAGAGGCACGGGGTCTACCGGTCTCTTCGAGGTGCTTGGATGCTGCAACCCCTTCGAGACCTCCTGTGGCGGCGGACGGGCTGTTATGGTCGGCAAGGAATTCGACAGGTCAATTGGGCAAACCAAACCCGCGCACGTTCCCGTGTCGAGGCAATTATCTACATCCCCAAGAGGCGGTTGTCGTCTTCCTGGAAACTGTACCTCTCAAATGTGGGAAACAAGCCCGAGCGCCTTTCCCGTGACGAGATAATCCCCTTCATCCCCGAGAAAGCGTCACACCTCTACGACCTGAGCAGACGAAAAAGGCGAGCTACCAAGAAAGAGGACCCCAGGGAGAGGAGGTCGTCAACTTGACCACCCGACTGAGGACTGACACTTCCACAAGTTCCCCGAAGGAGACATCGGCTACCACAAGACCACGAGGGGTTATTTAAGGTCGTCCTGGCCCCCGTGTTAACCAGCACCGCTCGAGACTGTGATACAGTCAGAACCATGTACCAATGAAGTGAATACAATCTTTTCTATTTTTTCATCATCATCGTCGTCGTCTCGTGATTCTTCCGGTGACGACCCACTTAACCCGGTCGAGATTATATCACTGCTGAGGTCGCACTGTTTAAGGTGCGCCGGTCTGTGCTCCCGAAGCGCCCGCGGCCTAGGCAGTGCCACCAATGTGGCGCCTACGGCCATGTAACCGCGACCTGCACCTCCGAACAACGTTGCCTTCGTTGTCGGGGCGCCCACAAAACGTCCGGTTGCACGGCCAAACAAGCCACCTGCCTGAACTGCAGGGCAACGCACTAGAGCAAAGTGGTTGTTCATGGCTAGAACCTATGATGAGAAAGCACATAGCTATGTAAAGAAATCTTTCAAAAGATAATTTATCAGGCGGGACGAAGGCAGGCGTTTTATCTTGGATTACAATATCACTAATACAGTTTACTTGTGAAAATCTTTTTTATTTCAATTCCACTTAACATAGACTGTGTATATTATTCATTTGGCTTTCGTCGTTTTGGGGAGCGAGTGACTCTTGCAGGATCTAAGAGGTGACTTTCTTTTTTCTTAAATTGCATATGAGAATGCGCCAATGTAAGCGTATTCGACAATGCATGCTACAGCCTGTCCACAAATACACTTATACCCAGCACACTATAATCTCATCGACCTTTTATTTTTTATTTTGCAAAGACAGAATAATGAAAAAAATGTGCATGAAGCAGATCGATAATTATAATAGAGGATAGCCTTCCCAGAAGCTTACGCTCTCATACACTCCCACAATGCAAAAATGTTGAATAAAACATGCAAGCGTGTAATATATACCGCACGCGCATTGTAAAAACATTCAGTATCCAGGATGGCACAAATTTCAAAATCAGGCACACATCTGCACAGAAAACGGGTGCACAAAGGTTTAAAAACATGCAAATGTCACGTAACTGAACAGAATCAAGGCAATGTTGTTTTCCGTCCCTTGGAGATACTGAGATTATTTTTTACATTTGGCCTAATTACATGATTAGTCCGAATTAATCAACTTCTCAAATATTATAATTATATTAAAAGTTTCAATGAGAAAATTGGAGAGCAACATGAAAGACTCCCGATACAGCTTTCTATTACTCAATACACGCTGCGTAGAAGCATTTTTCCGAGCGTGAAAGAAGCCCACGAATACACGCAAAGTGCCTCGAGGCAATTTTGAGTCTATTCGCGGGTTTCTTTCACGCTCGGAAAACACGTTTATGTATCACGTATTGAGCAACAAAAAGCTGTATCGGGAATCTTTCATGTTACTGTGCAATTCTCTCGTTCACTTTTTTATCTAATTATAGCATTAGAAAAGTTGTTTAATCAGTTATGAAAATAATTATGTAATAAGGCGGAATGCAAAAAAATAATCTGGGTATCTGCAAGAGACGACAGACAACATTGCCTTGGTTCTGTCCAGCTATGCGACATTTTCATATTTTTAAATCTTGGTGCATGATAGTTAAGACACCCAGTATACATGCAGCAAAATACATGTATACATGTATCTTATACATGCAGCAAAATTTGCACAGACTGCTGTGGCACACAGGAGGTTCTCTCTTCCGCAGCGGCTTTCGAGGTTTATTTGACCGTGTGACAGTTTGGACAGTTCGGAAATAAGGTGGGAACTGTATTTGCAGACAGAAGAGGGCTCTTTGGCGCGTCAAGTAGCACTATTTTATCGAGCTCCGCGTAATATTCCGTCGATATCATATCCTCTGAAAAATGCTTGACGCAAACATGGTCGGTAGGCATTAGAGTTCCGTCTGCCCTCAGATTTACACGGCGCCACTGCTCTAGACGACCGCTGTCGGACGGCACTTTGAATAGAGGCACACGCTACGCACAAGTTCGGTATCCAGAATAGCAGTTCGTGACGAAGCACTTTCTACCCATTTCAAACTCTCAGAAGGCCGCTTCCACCTTGGTCGAGGGCCCGTGGCGACAATACACAAGCACAAGATGATGAAAGGCTAGTGAACAAAAAGTGTGCCTTCAAAACAGCGAAGCACGCGCCTTCCCGCCGAGGCTGGGACCGCATACCATAGAGTAACATATCAGGACAAGAGAGGACACTTCCATAGGCCCCTGCGGCGGCTTTTGGTTCGCAGCGCACCTAGCGGGTGTGTGGAATCTACACAGACTCAGAGATTAGCACCACAGAAAAACGTATCTCGAAGGCTATCTTCCGGTGATTAGAAAAATTGCAAAGCCTCCAAGATTGCTTCTGTACGAGTGCTCGTCCCAGAGGCTATATTTCGATTTTTTTTTTTTTTTTTTGCGCGTTCCTTGCATGCATCGAGTGGCTTCGTGTAAACTGTGCCGCCAGAGCAGCAAGCACACGATGCCACTGTGTGTTTATGCAGACATTTTAAATAAACATGACAAGTGTTATAAGAGACGAAACATTTTATTTTCAAGTCATATTCTCAGCAAGCACATGCACATTTTTTTTTCTCGCAACGTTCGATGAACGCAAGCACAGAAAGATGGTTGCACTGGAAAGTGCAAGACATGCCAATACAGGTGCCATATGTTGAGAATAAATTTCACAAAAGGAATAAACAGGCGATATTATGAAAAACCCCACAGAACAGTAAAACTGCAGAAGACAGCATTAGCCTTAAAGAGGAAAACAACGCTCTTCCTTTGAAGCCTAACCTTTCTTATTAAGTGGTAGTTTCTGGCTGCATAGCAAGCAAGGAATGAAGGCTGCTCACTGCAGTTGTCAGCCAACCACGCTCTCTCCCTGTCCTGCCGATGTTACTGCACCTCGCAACACAGCAGTAATTCCCGTAGTACTTTACAGGTCTTTTTCAGGTCTTCATGACCTGAAAAAAAAAAGTGTTGGTTATGTCTTCTCTCCCACCCTCGCACAAATTTTCACCTACGCACTTCACATCGCCCTTTCGCGAAAAGCGTCACGTGCAATAGCTGCAGCTAAAAAAAAAGGAAGCAACCTTCGGTGCCATGCATGCGCTACTGAGGCAGGAGTCTTTATTCAGAATACGTCGTAGCCACAGCTTACAAACATGCTTCTCAATTCGCAAGTTCTCTCTAATTGCGCTCGTAACAATTGCTTCAAGCCATCTGCGCAAGCCACGAATAACTATCCTAAGCATAACTGCATGCTTTCACACAATTGCACACACGTGCATTGAATTCACACTACATATACCGGCGTGTGCCGACTCACTTTCTAGCGCCAAGAAACGCTTTTCTCGCAAACGTGCTGCGCAGCATTCCAAATTGTTGTTTCTTACATAATGTGAAGCAATCCACGAACATCATGCGCGAAGTGAAGAACACAAAAAGCTCTCTGCGCCGAACAGCACAATGCGACAAATGTCAAGTTACGGCTGAAGTGACAAATGCATAAGCAATTTGCAAAGTAATGAAGGGATAAAAGAACGTAATGAAGGCCTTCTTACCAAGCAACAGCAAAGCAGGCAAACGTCTGGCAGACGAACCCAGCAAACACCACGCAGACGTTATCGCACATCGTTTGTAGCGTCACCTTGCCTGATCACACCATGGCCGATATTTTGTAGCAATGCGTTATTCTTTATTCTATATACTAGTCTTATCATCCACCGCTCACGGCCGTCTGATTCCGTTGATAACGTCTACGTCTACAGCCACATAGACAAGTAGACGTATAGTGCACTATAGGCTCCGTACAGTGAAGTTTGTTGCGATTGCTGCGCCATCTGTCGCAGCGCCGCCAACAATAATGAGACGGCCAAAGCGCGCGGAGGTATTCGTAGGCGCGGCGTCGATGGGGCTGTTCGGTCTTTTCTGGCGTTGAGACAATGTCATCCTTCAGCTCGACTAATTCGAATCCATCGACTGAAAGTGTACGGAAAAGGAACAGGAACAAGTGCCGGTACTGCTGCGTAAAAAACTGCCACAGCCACGAAGGCCAGCCTGGCGTGAAATTGTACCGATTTCCTTGTCGCCCGTGGGGGCAAGAACGATGAAAAAGATGAATTGTTGCTGTTCGAAGAGTTAAGTAGTTGTGAAAACAGCGTTTTCCTAGTGTCAATGTAACTATATGCTTTAAGGTCTAGCCAGGTCTAGCTGCTTGAGGTTCTGCAACTGTATTTGTGTGTTTAGCGCGGTTGGAAGTGGATGGAGCACGTTTTGCACAGCAAGCTTGCGGAGCGCGAAATCTTACGCGCGAATTTGCGCCTCAAATGCTCTTGTAGGCTGCAAGCGAATCTTTGTTGATTTGCTTGCATGCTTGCAGTCCGGTAATTAACTGTTAAATTGCGTTTTTCTGTGATACTTTCAGCGAAGAAAGTAAACTCGGTTTGCGTTGATTTTTGGGGTATAGTGATGATGCGTGTAACATCTAATCTTCAAATGCCTTCACCAAGTGGCGCCCGCCGTGAAACTGCTCTCTCTCGTCAGCGCTTTGTGGCGTGTTTGCCTCGTTTACCGTCTCGTGAAGAAGTCATTCGGTTACTGCATGTACGCTCTTGCTTGCGGCCGAATGCATAGGGCACTGTGTCGTCAGTATGAACTGCGTAGTATTCGCAATCATGCTCCTTTTCTTCGGCGAGAATGACGGCTCACCGTGGATGCCGAAGCAGACGAGCAGGACCTGCTCCAAACACTTCGTGAACGGCGGAGTAGCCAATAAAGGAAAAATCAACACCTAGAAACGCTTCATTCATATATTTGCAAAAATGCGTTTCTGCGCACGTCGGCCACGAAATGAACGAAATACTGTAAATAGCAGAGCTGCAGTTGGACATTTCTGTGACCACGCACCGGCAACGTAGCAAAAACGACGTGTAATCACCGAATGTCGATTTGGGACTGTTCTCATTCAAAAAACGTCGCGGTAGCATAATCTTGGTTTGAGCTAGTTGCAATGCGCCGCAAGCTCCCGTCCTGTTTGTGTGTTCTTCGTCTTCGTTAAACTTGCACCGCAGATTTTCCTCCAATAAGTCGTGGTAGCGTGTGCGCTTCCGCTTATGCGTCAAAACCACTTGCTGATATAAAAATGCATGCATGTTCTCCCTACCTGCAAGGAAACGTCGTACACTTGTTTCCCTTGCTGAGAGTGACCGACGGCGCCCTCAAGTCGGCGCCGTCGGTCTCCTTCGCGTCGTAAACATGGCCCGCCACATACAGCTTGTCTTCTTTGTCGAGTATAGGGGCACGAAAGTAATTTTCAATACAGCTTATGGCTTAAAGCTGCAAAACAACACATGCGACATTTTGAACGTATCGCGCACGTTGAAACTTGAAACACGTTCAGTCGCTGCCACGGGGCTCGAAGCGGCCGTCTCAGTGTTTCACATTCCTACCACCATTGGCGCTGCACGGCGTTTTGCCGTATTCGGTTGTAGCGCCCTATGTTCAGTGTACGGAGCCTATAGAAAAGTTGCTACAGTAGATAACTAGTACGCGCGTTCCCTTGGAGACAGGGAGTGCTGTATTGCCCTTTAGCGGGCGGCATGAAGCTGCGTAGCTCGGCCGCTTTTAGGCTGGAGTGGCCACTCTTGTAATCCGTATGTTACTACTCTATGCCGCATACCGCAGCGCCCTCTACGACGGCGCCGAACCAGCTGCAACCAAGCCGAACCACGGCGGGGCTCGACTGGCGCGCGCGCTCGCTTCTTACGGCCTTCGCATCGGGGCTAGTTCATGCCTATCGCCGCTGCTTGGAGGGGGGCGCTGCGACCCCACCCTGCTTAAAGTCGCTATATAAGAAAAGTACCGCCATCTACTCTTTCCTCCGCCGCCTTTTATTTTTATTTTTTTAAGGAAAAGCGCTTGCTTTTTCTTTACTTTTTGCTTGCGAAAGCCAAGTCGACGGTGGCGCACCTAGAAAGTCCACGTTGAAGCTTTCAGGCCGGGCGCGCGCCGCCGCCGGCGACTGCGGCTGCGCAGAGGACTTTCAACATGGCTCTGAGGCGGAAAAAAAGAAAATATGAACAAGTGAAAAGCGCGCGCTATGATAGTCCAATCGGAGATACAGGATAACACAGGAGAGAGCGAAGCGGCATTTGTCAAAGGATGGCGGTACTTTTCTTATATAGGGACTTTAACCCTGCTCAGCTGCTCCCAGCCGATCTGTGCAGCGCGCGCAATGCTGGAAGGTTGGGTCGGGCGCACTTCTTACCGGACCGTGCATTCAAGAACAAGTCACCTAATTGTAGAGGACGCGTAAATGGTTCATCTAGGCTTCTTATAAATGGATGCAGTGTAACTGTACTAATACATCAAGCTTCTTCAAATTCACTGGGGATGCATACGCCGGGAGAACAGCTCTCCGCCATCAAATGCATTTTGATGAATGAAAATAAATATTTATTTATTTATTAATTTTTTAATTAATATTATTAAACCTATTTATTTATTTAAATAAAAAAATTAAAAAAATGAAAATGAAATTAAAAATTGAATTTAAAATTAAATTAAATTAATTTAAATTAAAATTTAAAAAATTATTCAAAATTATATTATTAAACCTATTTATTTATTAAGAAATAAATAAATAAATAAATTGCTCGTATGCACTTGCAATGGTTGCCATACTTTCAGGCGAAAACTCTTGCGGACACAGTAGCTCACAAATGTGCCTTATTCACAATTACAATCTAAAGTGTTTCCTTGGTGGCTTGTGTACATAGGCCGAAGGCTCGTCGTTTTCGTCAGTCAGTTGGCTTGACTGATTTACAAGGAGTATTATCAGAAAGGTCTCGGCAATTAGATTTGCGGATCGTATCGCATGACCGCCGTCAACACCTTCAGGGCACCTCAAGATGGGAGCGCGTTGTCAATAGGGCTGGACCGCTCCTTCGAGTACTTGTAGTACATTCCTGCGTGGCAGGTGTTGGGAGGCTTTATCGAAAAAAAGGCTAATATTTATTTATTTTTATTTTATAAATACTGCAATCACCATGCGGTGATTTTAGCAGGGTGGTAAAACCATAACGAATACATTGGTATGTACAGAAAATGCACAGGTTAATAAAGAAAAGTGTTATTTGAATAAATACAAAGCGTACAGGTTGGGCACACGCAACGTTACACTAAAGAAGTAAAACACTGTCACTGCAAACATGGCACAAACAAAATAATGTCACTGTAAACGTGATAAAAAAGAAGTTAATGTTTGCGCAGAGACGACGTCTTTTAGCTGGTTCCAGTCCACTATTGTGCGCGGAAAAAAAGAATACTTAGAAGAGCTGCTGCATGAGGAAAAAGGAGTTATAGTGAAATTATGTATTTGCCGAGTAGCGTATCCGGAGGAAAAGGCTACGATCTTGTCCATGTTATAATTCCCCTTTATTAATTGATGCTATCTTGTCCAAATATGTTGTCCAAAAGCGCTAGAAACTCGGGCTAGAAACTCATTGCTTGGGAAATGGTGAAAAGAAACACCGGTTGTTTTCCCGGAACGGGACTTGCAATACGGAAGACAGCAACACACCATCACACAACAGTTATATACCGATGTGCAATGAACGGCGCCAAGTCTTGGCTGTGGCAGCGCGTACTAAAGGCTGTACGACCGCCTTCAGGAGCCCACAAATTACTGGATACTGAACAACACTGACAGAGCACCGAATAAAATGCGCGGGGAAACGATCGTGCGAGCGCGAAGGCAAGCGCATGTACGCGGAGCAGGAGAAGAAGGGTCTAGGGTGCCTCGATGCTACCGCCGCCGTTCAGGGTGGTGCCATCCTTTTACCACCCCCGCGCCGCCGCTTTGTCGCTGTGACGCCATCTTGAATCACAGCGAGCGGTTGCGATTGCTTGATGCCGGTGCTTAGTTCGAGAGACAGTGCGCGCGGATGCTTCGCTGACGCTTCTACTTGCTGGACAGTGTTCAGCCGCATGAATGACAAGCTTGTCAAGTGCATCGAGTCGACATGACGGGCTGTTGTGTTCCCAAGTGCACCGGATCGACGCGTAAAGGGCTTCGTTGTTTACGCTTCCCCCGGGACCCAGAGCGAAGGAAGAGATGGGAAGCCCAAGTAAAGCAATATCACTGGAAGGCAACGGATAGCTCCTACATTTGCGTGGTAAGTGTCAAGACAGTTTAGACTATCGCACCGTGTTTTTCATTTCAATAAGAAAGTATTCTCTGATCCTCGCTCACGTACCTACGTTCGCTCACGAACTAAGCACTGCACCGATGTTGTCTGAGTAGCCTATGGTTTGCGAGCGCGCGTCGCGTAGGCTTTTGCCGTTTTGAACGGCGCAGTCTGTGCGAGTAGTACCCTTATTTTAAGGTCTGACGAAAATGCTTCACCTGCGAAATAGTCTTAGATTAGCTACAAATCGTCATGTAAACCACCTATTTTACTTTTTCACGGGAAGCACACATCGTGTGTCTCTTGTTTCTTTTTTTTCTAAGTTTTTTTTTTCGCTACTGGTTATTTGGGACTAAAGAACGCAGTGCTTCTTCTGGGGAGAGCGGCTGTTGTGTACGTGGCAAGCGAAGCATTGTGATTTTCTCTGATTTCTCAGCAGATATCTTGCGGATCTCAGGTTGTTAAGTTATATAGCTGATTTTTTAGACGAATATATTTGTAGCGTGGTGCTCGTAAGCCGATGGTCATTCGTGCTCATTCCCGATCGTAGTGGGTACTGTGACGGTCTTTAAATGCCTGTGCACGGTACGCCCAGGTGCAGTAGAGTTAAGGGGCATCATGGGACCAAAATGTTTCGGCGCTTTCTGGCATGGTGTCTGTTGTAGCTTGTGCATTTCTTCGAAACGTGTGAAGCGAGGTAATACAGCATTACTACTGCGAAAATTTATTTTTAAGCACTTTAATGGGTTCTCTGTATTTACAAGGCCACTTTTCATATCAATAATCACTTTTGTTGTTTTACTTGTACTTAGAAACACTTTGAAGAGGACCAGTACGAGGAAAATCGACAGGATGGGCGCCGTCTGTTAATGTCAACAGCCCTACATCATCATGGACTATATTTTCGAAGTGAGAAACATTGCTAATCTGTATTTGACTGTCCTAGTTTCATTTACGGTTTTTGTACGCGATATGTATGCAGTGTTGTTTATTTTTTCAATGTAGTTATCAGTGTTCTAATAGTTATTTATAAAATGTTCTGTACTCGCCATCGATATGTTTGGCTGATGCGACGTATTCGATGGTAGCTGATGTATTCTGGCTGGATATCTTGAGTAATATTACCCGCGGTTGCGTTTTCTTGTTTGTATTCTTGTTTTCGATTTATATTGTGTGTAATAAGGTCGATGTACTCACTTGCACCCCCCCCCCATGTAATGAATAAATAAATAAAAAACTCTCCCTATCCCGCATTGCGTGTGTCGAGCCTACCGTGCGATTTTTTTTATCTCGTCTTTCAACATACCCTTCAGGCGCCACACAGTACATATAATTTTTCATGTACATATCTCTTTCATGATTGACTGTACTACACATTACTAAGTAAATGTATTTTGTGCATCGTTTGGTTTCTTGTGTGTACTACGCAAGATTTACACAGACAAGTTACGTTACATTTTTCTCTACAGCACTAACTAAACCTTATTTTCACATCGCAGTTATTTTTACACCAGCTTAATCCTGTCACCACATAGTTTTGTGGGCACAAAAAAGCTAAATTGCGCGTAGATATCGTGAAATAATTGCAACGAATTCGAAGAGCACGCGCAATGCAAGGGAAACTAACCGCCGTGCGCGAGTGGCTGGCTACGATAAAGGAGGCGTGACGTGTAAACCAAAATACAACAGTGAAAAAGAAAACTTCCACACACAGGCGGTCGCAAACCTTATATACCAAGCATCGAAGCGCAAAAAAAAAAATTGTGCGTATCTCAAACATACACACGGCATATTGAAAGTGATTGAATTAGGCAAATTGGGGCATGTTTCCGGCGCCATACATTTACGTCTTCGACCTTCGACGAGTTAACGGCTATTGGTTATAAAGATGTGCAGATGCGATACCGATCAAAAAATCCTCATCAAGGCAAAAGCACTTGGAAGTGCGCCGCGAGTAACACTATTTATGAACGCAAGCGTAGCTGAGTCTGAGCTCGTGTGATTCAATATGGTGGCGCCAGCGGGGTTGTCTCCATCCTGAACGACGGCGCTGGCATCGAGGCACCCTAGAAGGGTCTAAAGCCCCTTGATGTTAGAAAGTAGCGACACGCTTTGATCTACGCCGCAACACCCTCGCCGGCGCGGTCAACCTCCTCTTTTTCTCCCCCTCTTTCGCGGAGGCAGCGCATCCGCCACGCTGAATGGCTGCGGCGCTCGAGACTACCCCGTCAGGTGACCCTGACGTCACGCAAACAGCGCGATACTTGCTTTCGCGCGCCTTTAGTTTCTCCCGCTCGCCATGAGCAGTCCAAGTGGTGGTCGCCCTGCCGCTCCGAACGTGTGTTTCCCAAGTTTTTCCATCCTTTCGTAGGAATCTGAGATTCGTTCTCCGTGAAAATGCCTTGCTGCTGCGCGTTTCAATGCAGCAGCAGGCCAGAGAAAGGGCAAGCCTTATTTTATATCCCCCGAGGTGAACGGAATGTCGGGCGTCGGAAGCAGTGGCTCCATAACATCGGGAGAAGGGATTTCGCCCCTTCTAAGCACGCCGTTCTTTGCGAGGTGAATGTTGCAGCTTTCCTCATATTTGTGGATGAAGTGGCATGGAGATTTTAATGCTCTTCGAATAGCCGGACTCTTCGTTCAGTTTAATACAGAGCACCGATAACTGTGCATATAGTTTTTTTTTAAGTGAGTCGGCTGAAATTTTCGTTGACTCTTCGAGCCGTGACAAAGCTTTTTGTGTTTTCGCGCATGCGTTAGTTTTCAAATGTATGTAATTTGTGAGTTAATGCCTGTAACTCATATTTTGTAGTTGTGTGCGTGTGTGTGCATGTGCGTGCTTGTGTGCGTGTATCTGTGTGCATGTGTGTGCGCGCGTGTGTGTGTGCGTGTGATCCTTGCGCCTGATACTTGTGAAGCCAAGGAAGTATTTTACTCTTATTGCGTGCTTATTGTATCTTTGCAAGGTTTCAATACTGCGAGCATTTTTTTCTTTATGTACTTTATGTTGCGAAGGCATGAACCGCAATATATAGGTAGATAAGTGGTATTATGTATTATTCGCGCATGCTCATTAAGTACAAGCCACGCACTTTTGATAATCTCTCTCAATTCTGATAAACTTGACATCTTGAAGTCTGTAAGTTAATTATCAAGTGCCAGTCTTAGCAGCTTCCGTGTAAGCAATCAGCCCTTTTTTTTTTTTTGAGAGAGAGACTTAGGTTACTCCAAGAGGTGATGGAATGTAATTTCTCGTCGTTTCATAGTGACGGAATACAGGCGCGTGTGTAAAGTTCTATGTTGGCTGTTTCGCAAACACAGCACGTATTTCGCACAGTGGCATTGGTACAAATGCTTTTGGCCCACTCATTTTGGCGAATTCACTTTACGTTAATCATTTCTTCTTGGTTACCTTCTCTGAGCCTTTTAAGAGCGAAGATAGTGAACCAAATTCTCGTTTATACTCTACGCTGCTTATATTGTATGCACCCAATACACCTCCGCGTTACGGACAACCGAAGTGTCGACGAAGAGGTAAACAGCTCAGCCACCGCTTGGTACTCATTTTTTCGGAGCGCTTCCGCTTGTATTTATCAAAGCGTCCTAAAAAAATGGCACGACGTTCTATCGGAAACGTACTTTCGTCATGACAGTTTCACAAGGGATAAATTCCCATACAACGCTTCAAAGGGCTTCTTCTGCGACCAACCGAGCTGCTTCCTCGACAATTGAGGTTCATATTGACACAATGATGTGGGGCTCACGCACAGCGGGACGGCGCGCGCAAAGGTCGGCGCCGTGAAAGACGACGAAGCGCGTAGGCTGCACGTTCTTCTTCTGGCCCGCCATTAAAGAGAAGCATCTATTTTTCAAGACTCCGTCTTCGATCTACGTTACATTTTTCTGGTGGAGGTGCTGGGTACATGCTACCACTCCCAGATCGAACCCCGCCTACAAGCCCAGTACGAAGTCCGGTCGAGCTGACTCCTGTTCACGTACGGACAAGCCGTCGACTTCAAGGACTGCCACCGGAGCACGAGCCTCTACCCAACCGAGTCAGAACGATGAGTACATCAGTTCCGTCTTCTTCCTCAACTGCACCGACCGAGGTCGTGCTTAATCAGCCGCTAATCCCCAAATCCTTCCATGGGGACACCTTCGAGGATGTTGAGGACTGGCTCGATCACTTTGAGCGTGTCGCAGAATTCAACGGCTGGACTCCGGAGCGCAAGCTACGCAACGCCTACTTTGCCCTCGAGGACTATGCGCGGACATGGTTTGAGAACCGTGAGGCGGCCCTATCAACATGGGACGAATTCCGACGGCAGCTAATCAGCACATATGCCAGCCTCGATCGCAAGGAGCGAGCTGAATCTGCAATTCAGGCGAGAGTACAGCGGCCGAACGAAAGCGTCGCAATGTTTGTCGAGGATATGTGCCGACTTTTCCGACGCGCGGATCCGTCCATGCCGGAAGAAAAGAAGCTCAGGAACTTAATGCGTGGTGTCAAGCAAGAGCTATTCGGAGGCCTGATACGCAACCCACCAAGGACCGTTGCAGAGTTTCTCGCGGAAGCCACATCAATGGAAAAGGCACTGCAGCAGCGAACAAGGCAGTACAACCGCGACGTGTCGACCCTATCACGTGACCATCTCACTATACCTGTTGACAATACCGACGCCTTGCGGGAGCTCATTAGGCTTGTTGTTAGAGAAGAGCTCCAGAAGCTTCAGGTGGCTCCGGCATCGGTACCGCGACTTGCTCTGGCTGAGGTCATCCGAGAGGAAATCAGGCAGGCAGTCCAAGTCCCAGAGCGAAGCGAGACACCACAGCCCGAGATACGGCAGCCACAGCCTCGCATGTCGTATGCGGAAGTTGCGCGAAGTTCGTTGTCGCCGACTTTTCACGGTGTGAGCGACGTGCCGTACTTCCATGGAGTGCGCGCCGTGGAACAAGCAACTGGCGACGTCAGGCCTCGCCGCACGCCATTCATGGCTGAAGCGCGACCACCCCGCAAGAGCGACGTATGGCGCACTGCAGACCGGAGGCCCTTGTGTTTTCATTGCGGTGAAGCCGACCACCTCTACAGGGCATGTCCTTACCGCCGAGCTGGGCTCCGTGGATTTTCACTGAACGCCCCATGGCCACGAAATGGCGAACGCCCTCTAGAGATTGAAGCCTACCTCGCGGACGCCAGGACCTCGTTTGCCCCACGATTCCATGACACCCGGTCACCGTCACCCGCCCGAAACAGGTCTTCCAGCCCCCTCTTCACGCCGAGCGCAACAAGGCGTCGCTCACCCAGCCCTGCTTCCCGGGAAAACTGAGTCCAGCGACCTGCGGAGGTGAGGTCGCTGACGTTGCGAACGCTGAAGATCCTCCACTACGACGACCGCGATATGACGCAATTGAGACGCAGAGAAATCGGTGCAGTTCGGTGTCAGTATCTTGCGACGTGCCAGTTACCATAGATGACCACGAAGTCACGGCGTCAATCGACACGGGTGCGGACACGTCTGTCATCAGCCAGAATCTCGCACGTATGCTGAACAAAGTTTCGACGCAATGGGCCGGAACTCAGATTCGTACTGCGGGAGGGCACCTCTTAACCCCAATGGGCCGGTGCACGGCACGAGTCAACATTCGAGGCTTCACGTACATCGGCGACTTCGTCATTCTTCCTGAATGTTCAAAGGACCTTATACTCGGCATGGATTTCCTTCAGGCGAACGGCGCTATCATCGACCTGCAAGAGTCTAGAGTCAGTTTCGCTACTACGCAAGCCATAGCGCACAGTAATGACAACGACCGTGACATCGCGCTACGCGTTGCAGACGATCACGTCACGTTGCCACCCAAGAGCAGTGTGCTTACCCTTGTCCGATGCGACATGGAGGACGTCGCCGAAGGAATTGTTGAGGCAAACATCCCCCTGCTTCTTGAGCGCCACATTTGCATAGCCAGAGGACTTCTTGAGGTGCAAAACAAATGTTCAGTCGTTTTGCTAACAAACTTTAGCAACGAGTATCGGCATGTACCACGAGGAACGACAATCGCATTTCTTCGAGAAATCATTCATGTTACTGACATTGGCAGATTGGAAATCGCATCGTCTCAGCAATCTGAGTTACCCAGCCTAAACGAACGGATTCACGTTAACGATACGCTGCCAAACCATCAGAAAGACCGACTACTGAGTCTCGTGAACGAGTTTGCCGACTGTTTTTCAACGTCGTCCAAAGTACGGCGTACGTCCATCACAAAGCACCGCATTATTACGGATGAATCCGCACGTCCTGTTCGCCAGCATCCTTACAGAGTGTCTCCAGTGGAAAGGGAAGCGATCAAGCAGCAGGTGAAAGAGATGCTCCAAGACGACGTGATCCAGCCGTCCACAAGCCCGTGGGCCTCCCCTGTAGTGTTAGTCAGAAAGAGACAACACGTTACGCTTCTGTGTAGATTACAGAAAGTTGAACCGTGTCACCAAGCGCGATGTTTATCCACTGCCACGCATCGACGACGCATTGGATCGTCTACAACATGCCAAGTTCTTTTCTTCGTTGGATCTTAAATCCGGATATTGGCAAATCGAAGTTGATGAACAGGATCGTGAAAAAACAGCGTTTGTGACACCTGACGGCCTTTATGAGTTCAAAGTTCTCCCCTTCGGTCTCTGTTCCGCACCTGCCACCTTTCAGCGGATGATGGATACCGTGCTTGCTGAACTCAAATGGCAAACCTGCCTCGTATACTTGGACGACGTCGTCGTGTTCTCGAGCACGTTCGACGAGCACCTCGCACGACTCGAGAGCGTCCTCGCTGCGATCCGTACTGCCGACCTCACCATCAAGCCCGAAAAATGCTACTTTGGGTTCCAAGAGCTCAAATTTCTCGGCCATGTCGTTGGTCCTCAAGGCGTCCGACCAGACCCCGACAAGTTAGCTGCCGTCGCCGAGTTTTCACCACCCACAGACAAGAAGGCTGTCCAACGCTTCCTTGGTTTGTGCGCCTATTATAGACGCTTTGTCGAGGGATTCTCGACAATTGCTGAGCCTCTCACACGGCTTACACGCGACGATGTGCCATTCATTTGGGCGGACGAGCAGCAGCAGTCGTTCAATGAATTGCGCCAGCGTTTGCAAGCTGCCCCAATACTTGCTCATTTCGACGAAGACGCAGACACAGAAATCCATACTGACGCCAGCAATGCGGGTCTCGGCGCAGTTCTTGTGCAGTGGCAAGATGGTGCGGAACGTACTATTGCTTATGCAAGCCGCAGTCTCACCAAGGCTGAGAAAAACTACTCAACCACTGAAAAAGAATGCTTAGCGGTTGTGTGGGCAATTAGTAAATTCCGACCCTACTTGTACGGTAGACCCTTTAAGGCTGTCAGCGATCACCACGCCTTGTGCTGGCTTGCCAACCTCAAGGATCCTTCAGGCAGACTAGCCCGTTGGAGCCTGCGCTTACAAGAGTACGACGTTACCGTTGTCTACCGATCTGGAAGGAAGCACAGTGACGCTGACTGTTTGTCCCGCGCACCGCTCCCTACGACATCGTCGGACCCTGACTATGACTTGCCATTTGTCGGCGTTGTCGACGCCGTAAAGATGGCTGAGCACCAGTGCGCTGACCCTGAGCTGCTGCCGCTGATCGAGCACCTTCAAGGAGTTGAAGGTGTTTTACCTCGCTCGCTCGTGCGCGGCTTATCATCGTACTGTTTGCGCAACAACGTCCTTTACAGGAAAAACTGTGGAAGCGGTCCAAATACGTACCTCCTTGTCGTGCCGTCGGCGCTGCGCCAAGACATTTTGCAAGCCTGCCATGATGAGCCATGCGCGGGACACCTGGGATTCGCTAAGACATTAGCAAGGATACGACAGAAGTATTACTGGCCCCGGCTTTTTTCTTCTGTTCAACGCTACGTGAAGACCTGCCGCGATTGTCAGCGCCGCAAGAAACCGCCCTTTAAACCGGCTGGCTTTCTCCACCCTGTGGACCCTCCTCAAGCACCGTTCCAACAAATCGGAATGGATCTACTTGGGCCATTCCCAGTGACCTCTTCGCGCAACAGATGGGTAGTCGTCGCTACCGACTACTTAACCCGGTACGCCGAAACCAAAGCTATTCCGCAAGCAAACTCGTATGAAGTGGCCAAGTTCTTCGTTCACCACATCGTCCTGCGACATGGTGCGCCTTCTGCTGTCATCACGGATCGCGGTACAGCATTTACAGCCGAACTTATGCAGGACGTTCTCCAGCTAACACATAGCTCTCACCGCAAGAGCACTGCCTATCACCCTCAAACCAATGGATTAACGGAACGTCTGAACAGAACGCTGGCTGATATGCTCTCCATGTATGTCGACGTAGAGCACAAAATGTGGGACGAGATTTTACCCTATGTCACATTCGCGTATAACACTGCTGTACAAGAGACTACACAGTTTACGCCGTTCGAACTTGTATACGGGCGCCACGTCACGTCAACACTTGACGCCATGCTACCTGTGGATGATATTAGCCCGACCAGCGAACACGTGGAAGAGTTCGTACAAAGAGCCAAAGAAGCCCGCCAGCTTGCTCGACATCGTATCCGGAGCCAACAGCATACCGATACCCTTCGATACAACCAGGGTCGCCGCGACGTCCATTACAATACCGGCGACTGCGTGTGGGTCTGGACGCCCATCCGTCGCCGTGGACTCTCGGAAAAGTTGCTCCGCCGGTATTTCGGTCCCTACAAGGTTACACGCCGCCTCAGCGACCTCACTTACGAAGTCGTCCCCTGCAGTTCCGACCCCCGTTCGCTCCGTCGTCGTCCTCGCGCTGAAGTTGTTCATGTAGTACGCATGAAACCATACCATGCGCGTACGTGAACGCCCAGATGCACCTGAGGAACTCCATTTCTTGTCATGGCTGACAGAACTTTTTGACGCGACCGAGACGGTCGCTTTTCGCACGGGGGGCAATTGACACAATGATGTGGGGCTCACGCACAGCGGGACGGCGCGCGCAAAGGTCGGCGCCGTGAAAGACGACGAAGCGCGTAGGCTGCACGTTCTTCTTCTGGCCCGCCATTAAAGAGAAGCATCTATTTTTCAAGACTCCGTCTTCGATCTACGTTACAATATTGACCCATCCCTGCCTGCTGTGCAGCTAGGTAGCCACTTGCCAGTGCCTCAACAACAGGAACTTACGAGCATTTTGTCAAAACAAGCTGAAGAGGAGAGGATGACTTGGGCTTGTACGAAGGTGTCGAACATGCAATTGACCTTCTTTCTGACGCCGTGCCATACAGTCAATCTTCCTACCGGTACTCAGCTGCAGACCGTCGTTTTCTTGAGGCCCAGACAAGCACACTTCTTTGCCAAGGCATCATTCTTCCAGCCTTAGGACCTTGGGCATTCCCAGCAGTAGTTGTTAGCAGAGGAAATAAAAAGCGCCTTTGTGTCAACTATGTGCCCCTAAATAAGATGACTGTGATTGTTGTGCAGCCACTTCCGCATGCAGATGGCATCATGGATGATACTGCTGGTTCACGGTACTTTGCCTGCCTGGCCCTAAAGTTTGCTTACTGGCAGGTTCGTGTGCGTGAAGAAGACCAAGCAAAAACTGCTTACATGACCCACCACAGCACAGCAGATCTACAGCGATCGCGACTCCCAGGACGTCCACCCGAGCGCTTGAAGGACTATTCTCATAGTGAAGACATCAAGCTGTGCTCTTTCCTAGACCAAAGGGACTTGGTCAAACAAAGAGGGTACGGATGGAATCAGTCTGACTAGTAGCGCCACCTATCAACCTCAGCACACAGCCAGCCCCGAAGCCAAGCCTAGGCGTGAGAAGTGTGCGCGAGAGTACCGTGCGCGTGTTGACTGTCGTCGCGTCTAGTCGCGCCTTGTAATAAAGTTAATTATTAATGGTTCTCGAGCCTTAATTACGTTTCGGCCAGCAGCCGGCCCTCACCGCCCCTCACAACTATACAAATGCATTTTGGAGTCCGACTGAACAACGAACGGATGTTATTTGGCGGAAAATAATTCCTTATTGAAGCCTGATACTCCTGATACTCTGGGTACCTTTCAGCATGAGGGAGAGCGAATTTCTGGCACTTGCGTAGCTGACACTTTTAACAACTTTTTTTTCAACAGGCATATCAAAATAAGATAAACAACGACCAAAATTGAATTCATGAAAGGAAGCAGCAGCCCAACATCACTTTTCTTTGGTCCCACCAACTGCGCACACGTTTTCTCGTGCATGATCGCTATAAAAAATGGTTAGTCAGTAGATGCAAGTGGCCTTCAAATAGCGTCCATTAAACATGTTCTTCATTTCATATGCCCGGCTATCACACACATTTATAATCTGATATTATCTACCGCTTTATTTCCGAAGGAATTACAAACTGATCGAGTGATACCGGTCTTTAAAGGTGGCGACACAAACTTGGTTAATAGCTGTCGCCCTATATCTATACTACCGGTGTTCTCAAAAGGTATAGAGAAATTAATGCATGGTAGGGTACTATCATTTTTTAATAAACATCAGCTTCTCCTTGATTTTCAACACGGTTTTCGAAAGAATCTATCCACAGAAACAGCATTACTAACTCAAAAAGAAATAATAATAGAAACGTTTTAAATTAAGGAGATAGTTGCGGGAATATGCATAGACTTTACCAAAGCTTTGATTTAATAAACCACGGAATTCTGCTACATAAAATTGAATCCTACGGTGTCCGCGGTAAAGCACAAGAGCTTGTGAAATCCTACCTCTCAAAGAGAACACAATATGCAGATTTAAAAAATTCAATTTCTTCAACACAACACAATAGTGCAGGAGTCCTTCAGGGAAGCATTTTGTGTCCGCCCTTATCTAAATAAATCTCAATTATTTAATTATCTAATCTAATTATTTAATCTAATTTATCTAAATAATATTGTGCGTTGTTCAATTGACAGTAAATTTGTGTCTTACGCTGTTGACATTTCAGTGTTCATATCCGGGAAATCGGAAAGTGATATCGAAGAGAAAGCAAGTAGAACACTAGATGCGTTGAATAAATTGGTGAACACAAATAGCCTGAAGGTTAATACTAAAAAGAAAAAAAATAGTATTGTACTTTCCCAAACGGAAGGTAATATCCAGGCCGCTCAATGGATTCTTAAGCCATGATCTTGTAGAGATAGTACATTCTGTCAAAATCCTTGGCGTCATATTTTCTGTCTTGGAATGATCACGTTGATTATATCAGATCAAAAATATCTTCAGCAGTCGGTGTTATGTCTCGCCTGCGCGATATTCTTCCTGCTAAAGTTAGGCTGCTGGTTTATAACTGCTTAATTCTCTCCCTCTTAGAATATTGTAGTACCGTTTGGGGTACTACGGGTATCACTAATTTGTCCAAGTTGCACCTTCTTCAAAAAAGAGCTGTGAGATGCATTGCTCGTGTGGCTTACTGTTTCCCAACACGTAACCTTTTTTAAAAAAATATGAAATATTACTAGTCTCTCTCTTATACAATTACAGACTATTAATGAGCTTCAAATCATCTTCACGAAATGATGAAAATCATATTGGTGATCTGGCAGAACTTGTAAACAACACCCATATTCCGCAGACCGGACATAAATAAATGTGGTTAGTTCCGACACCTAGAGCAGATTACACCGAGCAATCTATCTCTTATACTCTGCCAGTGTTATTAAATAAGTTAAATCAAGAAATGTTTGACCCTTTAGAGCATTCAAATATGGTTATGAAACATTTTTTTCTGAACAAGTGTATGTGATGATACCGGATGCACTTATAAATTGTTTCTTTCCCATAGCGTTGTACATATTTTCTTTTGAAGCGCAATGAATAGCGCTCTTTATTACCTAGTGTTTTTTGTTTGTTTGTGTGAAAAAGTACTTTTTGTCGTTGGTTTGCTGTACTGCTAAGTTGAAAGGGAGGCAGGACCTCTGTCAACCTTGCAAGCTTTTATTCATGTCTCCTCTATTTCAGAGAAAATAAAAGACATTGATTGAACCTCAAAGTTTCTGCCCCACATGATAGTACTGGAAAAATGGAATGATTTTACGCTTTTCTTTTCAACGACAGCGGTGAGCTCCCGGTCGCGATTTGGTAATTCCGGCCGTATGCACTCCGACCCATTTTCATTCTGATGTAAATTTCCGTCTCATGATCAGGGTTCAGTATGAGTAATTGACCAATATAATCTTACTCCTTTACATACTCTCTAGCCTGACTGCCGATCATGGATTCTTGTTCCCTACTCTCACACTTTCTCGGTTAAGGTCCTCAATCAATTCTTGCAATGTGTCCCCAGCGTTGCTGAAGAGGACAATGTCATCGGCAAGCTGAAAGTTGTTGACATATTTGCCGTAGATCATCGCCCTCGATCCTCCCCAGTATAATAGGTTGAAAACTTCTAAGCATTCAATTAATATAACTGGACAAGTTGTGTATCGTTGCCTGACCATTTTCTCGATAAGTATTTTTCCACTTTTCTTGCGGCTAATTAAAACACGTGAAGCCAAAACTATCACTGAGGCAGAGTCGAAGAAACTGCGGATACGTGTGCTGTGTGAAGGCAAATATGGAAGCTACACATAAATGAAATAATTATTGAGTTGTCAGCCGTATGCCGCAAGCACCACGGCTTTTATGTGAAGTTCGTTCAGTCCTTCAGTACGATCCCTACGATATGCACTTACACCGCTAATTACATATAAATGTCGTAGCTTTTTCCGAAGGCACTGAATTAAGCGATCGAACTGTACGCCGCCAGGAGAGTGCACAAGGCGCATAATTCGAGCGACGTCAATGCCGGGCCGGTATTTTGTAGTGATGCCTTATGCTAGTCCACCGCTCACGATGCCTTATCCACCGCTCACGGCCGGCTGATCCCGTTGATGACGCGAGCGGACCGTCGCTCTGACCACTGACAAAGCACGATAAGCGGGAAAAGGCATTATCACCGGAAAGGCATCGCTACAAAATACCGGCCCTGATCTTGCTGATACGATGCATTTTAGTGACCGCGCTTAGCGTTGGGCACGCTCCAAATTAGACAGTTTTAGTTACACGTACGTAGAGGCTTTGCGTACGTAGAGCTTCTACGTGTAAGCAGTGCGCATGCGCAGAACGTAGCGGCCGCGCGCTGGTCTCACGGACGTACGTGAGATTCGATTTTTTTACGTGCGTTTCTTGCGCACGTAGACAGCTTCGCGCGGGGGTTTCGCGAGATCACGAACAAGCGATAGCGTGCTGAGCGCGCGCAGATGGCTTGCATGGAAACACGGCGACAGGATGACTGGTCATCTATTTCATTCCATGTCAACGATGACAGCAGATAACGCTTGCACAACACACTTCCGGGCATTGCGGAGACGATGACCGGCACGCATCAATGCACATCACTGGCTTCGCTGAAATACTCATCTTGAATTGAATTGTTCATATTTACCGATAGATGTAGCTACGTGGTGCGTCGCGTTAAAGCCCCTCAATAAAAAGAAGTAGCGACATCTTTTGAAGATTGCCGCTTTCCTCCTCTCCTGCCCGTTCTCTCGGCGCTCGGCCCTCCGATAGGCCGAATGCTGTCACGTGCTCTCGCGCGCTTTTTTTTCTTGCTTGTTTTTTGCTCCCGCCGCCATCGCGGTGCCAGACCATTGCGAGCCGTGTATGGAGGCACCACGCATGGCGTCTCCTTTGCGCTTTTAAGGCGTAGTGTTCGCGATGCCGTGTTGCTCGGCATTCGGGTGCAGAACACGCGAAACAGACGCCAAGCGACTCTTCCGGATTGCATCAGCGAAGCGAGACGCGGCGCAGAGGAAGGTCTGGCTTCAAAGAATCAGCCGCGCTGATTTCAACCCAACACAATGGTCCCGGCTGTGTGAGGTAAGCGAGCGATTCTTCAATGATCCGTAATCTCACATGCTGCCACTTGCTGTGTTAGGCTTCGTTAGTTTTTCTCCCTCCTAAGTGCCGCACTGTTCCCGCTGCATGTTCGCGCTGCATTTGCAACTTTCGTGGCCGGATTTCATCTTGTCCTCAAACGCACGTGCTTTTTATTGACTCGGTTATGCAATGCATGGCGTTGTGTTTGTGTGGCCTGAATGTATGCGAACGGCACGTTTTGAGTGTATCGCAGTTGTTACGAAGCGGTGACGGTACGTAGGGAAAAATGGGCGCTTACCTGCGGAAAGACGATTAGGGCTATTTAGTTAGGGCGACTTTGCGCCTTCAGCAAAAACTCAACTCGGTGGTCGGCGAAGATCAATGTTCTTGTCGCTATCGTCCTAGATCCTCGAGGACCGATAACTATCTCGAAAATGGTAGAAAATGCTGCGCGTGAAAAGTGTGCTCAGTATTCTAGTCATGTATCGCGTAACAGAACAAGAGATAAGGACCTGTGCTGGCGGCGAGCTGAAAAAGGAAAACGGTATACAAGACTTCCCGGCGATATGTAGCAGAATAATAGTGAATTCCACTGGCGGATCTGGAGCGGTCGATCCCGATCGACCAGTGAAAAATAAACACGCTCCGGCAGGGATTGCAGCGGAAGTTGTCGCACGCATCCGGTTACCCATGTTGCCAATCTCGCATTAGACCACGTTGGGGGTTCTAGACACAGCGGCAACTGCACTTCGCGTCTTCTTCGACGTAGCCGACGATTTTGGGGCGTTTGTGCGGAGGCTCTGCAAACATTTCATTAAATAAAATTTCGTACAGTACGTACGACTCATCCTCATCGCTGCTGCTGCTGCTTTCTGAAGAGGAACTGTGCGAATTGTCGCTGTCGCTCAAAGCAACGAGCAATCCGGCAGGGTCGAACGACGCCATTTCAGAACTGTAAACAACGCCACAGGGTTACCAGACAGCGCTTGAAAAAGCGCTGCAAGCAACCGACGTACCCGATTGTTCCGGAAGTGACGGCGCCTAGTCGCTGGAGTTCCGGCGAAATCCGGCTCTATAAGACGGATCAACGCGGAGCGCTGCGTTGCGGAGCAAGTTGCCCCAAATCGCCCAGTGGAACATGCGATCTTGCTCTGGATCCGCCAGTGGAATTCGAATTCTCGGCCGCGGAGCAAAAAACTTGCTCCAGATCCGCCAGTGGAATTTACTATAAGAGATAAGTACCTGTGCTGCTGGCGAGCTAAAAAAGGAACACCGTATACAAGACTTCCCGGCGATAATAACTTGTGCCGGGAATGTTGTGTTACGCCTTATACTTGAAGGAGCGAGGTTTTACGGTGACCTTGTTTTCTGATTTCACGTTTGCGCAGGATCACTTCACGGATGATCAATTTGAGCCGGTGATTCTGCAGAGCTGTGGCACAAAAAAATTGAAGCGTCAAGCCATTCCATCGCTCTTCGTTCATCGGAAGCAGCTGAAGCCAAGGAAGCCGCCTGCCAAACGGAATACACCGTGCACTTCAAAGACATTACCGTCTGCTGGCAGCAATGCTATCCACATTGCAACGCCCTTGATTATAGAGTTAACTCATTCCTGTGTGGCTTTGTCAGTGGCCAGGATAAACCTGGATGTTAACAAATCATTTCTGCTCTGCATTTGAAAGATAGTAGACACAATACGCACGGTAGAATTTCTCGGACCCGCGCGCAGCACATGCAAGCGGCAATATGATCCGCAAAAGCAGCCTCGCATACACCTGTAAGATGACCACTGCCGCGCTACTCAAGTACGCAAAAAAAAGAAGAAAAAATCTGTGGAGTAGTGTAAGGCTTCCTGCAAGCACTAGCCTCATTATCGACGGACCGCTTCCGCCGAATGATCGGTAGCTCACTAGTCAGTGAAACCTGTAAGACAACTGCATATATACAGCTGGTGGATCATTCACTCCCGAAGCGTAGTCATTGTTAGAGGCCCGCTGTGCACGTTAGCCGCTGGCCAACGAGGGACTGCAGCTACTGAAACGCGGAGATGAACCAACGCCGAGGTCGCGCGTGGCATGGCTCAGTTAAATCCCGACTTAGAGGCTTTATGCTCACTGTATCACCGCTAATAGTACAGCCATCTAAGCGCAACGGCATTTATGCGTCCTCTCCTTGTTTCGGCAGCCAGTCATAACATAACGCGAAAAATTCCGATCAAAATACGAGTTCAAGAGCGCGAGCGACACGTAGCCACAGCGTTTGATTCGGAGAGCGTGTGCTAGTTCGGCACCGCGTAGGGGGAGCCACGGTCGATAGAAGAGAGAGTGAACGCCGGCGCAGGAGGGGGAGAGAGGAGATGGCGCTACTTTTCTTCATTCAGGGGCTTTACGTCGCGTACGGGTAGCTAAAATCGTTTCAGATGGCGTGCACGTAAGGTACGTAGACTGTTCACGGTTGCGTACGTGAAGTCTCCACGTACGTGTAACTAAAACTGTGTATTGTTCACTTCACGATACCGGGCCACTGTGACGGGCTTTATCGCACCGCCATGCAGGGGCCGTATTCTGAAACGTTCGCCTAGGCGAAATCAGCGTGCGCGCTGATTGGCTGGTTGAGCAAAATTGAATGACGTCGGGCTCAACCACCCAATCAACTCATCCAATTTTGCTAAAACAGCCAATCGGCGCACGCCTGAAAGCAAAAAAAGAAATTTCGCCTAGGCGAACGTTTCAGAATACGGCCCCTGACCGGTCTACTGCGCAGCAGGCACGGAGCATCGTGTTGCCGGGTGGACGAAAATTCTTGCGCTGGATGCACAAACGCCTTTTAAGGGCTTCTTAGGTGAGAGGAGGAAACTATGGATCGCACGAAGCGACTGAAAGACGTGAGTGACCTTCATTTCGCCTAGGACTGATGTTAGTCTCGTGTTTAGAATAAGCAACTCCGGCCAATCATGCGATGGCTGTCGTCTGCTGTGACATTTTTATGAGCGTTATGCTCCGCTCGTTTTTACCAAAAAACGAAGTTTCTCCAGTTATACGCCTGTTTGTGGTTATAAAAGTAAATGCGTGCGTGTGCGTGCGTGCGTGTGTGTTTGGACGCACGCGACAATTATTCGCTTCGTGCGTGAGATGCACTTTATTTCGCATCATCACCATGGTGGCACGTCATTTTATACGCCATGTTTTTTTTCATCGCATTGACGTCCCGCTTCATATCATAGACAGAATTGCCATCCGTCGTACGCATACGTTGGTTCACACCGCCGGCCACATAATGACTTTGTGCTGAATTAAAACTATGAGCTATATAATAGAAGGCTATCTGAGGAAAGCATGGTTGCGCGAACAGGAAAAGAAAGACTTGGAAAGAAAAGTAGGAAACGATAGGTCAGGCGCTGATTCCTGTTCCTGGTCATGCGCATTTCCTGTTGTCTATGTTAGGAAGCGGGACGTCAATACAATGACATAAAATGGCGTACCAAATAAAGGCATGATGCTCATCATCACAATCATTGTGATGCTATGAAATAACTTACATCTCACGAACGAAGCGAAGAATTGTCACATGCGTCCAAACACACACAGACACACGCACACAAACACACAGACACACGCACACAAACACACACGCACGCGCGCACACAGACATACACACACAAACATTTATGTTGTTAACCACAATGACGTGTATAACTCGAGACACTTCGTTTTTGGTAAAAACGAGCGCAGCATAACGCTCATAAAGACGCCACGACGTTTTTGTTTTGCATGCTAAAAGCCAGTAACTGCCAACAGCCCATGGTAAGAGCAGACGAAAAAAAAAAGCGGCAGCTGACGACAGCCATGGTCGTCTTACGAGTGACTCAACCCCAGAATTAGTTCTGGGCGAAATGGCGTCACTCACATCTTTCAGTCACTTCGTGCGATGTTCTTTCTATAGTTTCCTCCTCTCACCTATGCTCATAGGCATTTGTGAATCCAGCCGGCCACAGTCTTACGGTGCTCCGCGCCTGCTGCGCAGTAGTCAGGTCAACATGGCGGCGCGAAAAAGCCTTCCACAGTGGCCTGGTGACGCTGTTACCGACGCCAAACGCGGTCACTAAAACGCGTCGTATCAGCAAGATCAGCATTTACGTCACTCGAATTGTGCGCTTAATTCAGTGCGTCTGGAACAAAACTACAACAATTGTATTTATATTAGCGATGTAAGTGCACATTGTACTGAAGCACTGAACGAACATCACATCAAGGCCGTGGTGTTTGAAGCATACGGCTGACAACTCAATAATTATTTCATTTATGTGTAACTTCCATACATGCCTTCAGCCACAGCGCACGTATTCGCAACTTCTCAGGCTTCGACTCTGCCTCAGTTCTGGCTTCACATGTTTTATTTAGCCGCAAGAATAGTGGGACTTACCGAGAAAATGGTAAGGCAAGGAGATACAATCTCTCCAGTTACATTAATTGCATGCTTAGAAGTATTCAAGACTGGTGAGGATCAAGGGCGATGATCCACGGCGAATATTTCAACAACCTTTAGCTTTCCGGTGACAGTGTCCTGTTCAGCAACGCTGGGGCCACATTGCAACAATTGCGAACATTAACCGAGAAAGCGTAAGAGTAGGCTAACAAAGGTAATCTTGAATTACCTGCCAAGAGAACAAGAATCCATAATCGGCCGTCAGGCTCTATATTATTTGCAGGAGTAAGATTATACGTGCGGCCGTACAAATATGTGGCCAAACTTGGCGACAGCTCAAACTAAAGCCAAGCACTCCCGCTCGGTGATAAAGTAATTTCTACCAGAAGGTGACAGCAGGCGGCTGGCGTAAGCGATCACGCACTCGGTACTATTCTGCTGTTGGGCGTGCACAGCGCCGATGCCGTGGCCGCTTGAGTCAGTATGGACTTGGGTTGGTGCAGATGGATCAAAGTATGGGAGGGGTGGTCAGATGAGAGCGGCGAGCCCCATGAGAATGGCATATAGAAGATCGGTTTAAGGTCAAGCAACGTTTTTGACGAAACGGCGAAACACAGGCCGACGAAGCAGCGCACGTGGCACAGGGAAACTGCGAACGACGCGAACTGGTTGCGTTAACGAGATGTCCCAACACAATAATCTGGGGGCACGCCACCGCGAAGGTCATGCCTTTTCTACTACAGCTCACCCTGCTGTGGGCGTTGCTTGGGCGTTCACGGTGCCTCTCACGGACGAGCCTGCCCCTTCCACCGGCTGTCAACGGGTGCGCTCTGCCGCTGCTGAAGTCGGTTGGACACCTGGCGGCACCACCAGCGCGGACCATTCTGCCAAACCCCCGATGCCCGGCTCTCAGTCGGGGCACGCCACCGCGAAGAACATGGTCTTGAACTTGCCTACAGGTTAGTTACCTCGACAATGCCACTGGTACCCGTACGAGTGACCCTTTTTTATTCGCGGTGTCGTGCCCCCCTGATTTCTTTGACTGTCGTCGACGATTGCCGTGCGTCTAATTCTCTCTGTATCAAACTTTCCACACTGGTTCTGCTCTGCTCTTACTCGCGGGCGATGTTGAGTTCAACCCCGGCCCTGAAACCAATGCAAAATCACATTTCCTTGAATTCATAGCTCAAGCGCTTTCCCGCTTAGAACTGACTCATACCACTGTACTAACTGAACTTGCCTTAATACGCTCTACCCAATCCAACACAGAAATCCTGGTTAACGGACTTTCATGCCAGGTCGACATCTTGGAAAGAACTGTCGAAAAGATGCAATCAACCGACTCGCCTTCTGCTACCGCTACCGCTGCTAGTACCCAGCTTGCAAGCCTTTCTTCAGAAGTGAAGATTCTCGCAACTAAATGCGACGATTCAGAAAACCGGCTGCGTCGAAACAAGCTTTTATTTTTTGTATTTCGGATTCCAACAATGAAACTTGGGCGCAGTCCGAGACGCATGTAATTTCTTTCGTGTCCTAAAAGCTTAATATTTTTATTGCTCCCTCTGACATTGAACGCGCACACAGGTTGGGCCATTTCCTCTCTACAAAGAATCGTCCTATCATTGTTAAGTTCGCGCAGTTTAAGAACAAAATCGCCATCCTTTCTGCTGCTGGGTAGTTGAAAGGAACGGTCTTTTCTATCCGGGAAGATTACTACGCGCGTGTGCACGTTGCTCGGCAAAACCTTTTTTCCTATGCTCAGCATACCAAATCACAATTTAAAATTCGTTTTGATAAGCTCATAATCGGCAGCAAGCATTTCTTTTACAACGCTGAAACTGCGCATGCGTGACAAGAGGATATATATGTAGGTACAATCATTCCATTGCATTAAACAGTTGTGAGTGTGGCGTTTGTCTTTGTTTCTCCCTTTCTTGTGTCTGTCTTTTATATCGCGCTGAGTTACTTGTTCAGTTATGGAATACCAACTAGCCCAACAATTAACTATTCTAGAAACTGACGCAGTAGTTGAAACGTCGCAGTAGCTAGCAACACGCCCTCCCAAACATTCACCCCCCTGTCAGCGTCAGATTAATACCACTACTTTCCATAATCTATCCGTCATGCTAACTAACGGCCGCAGCTACATGCCCAAAAAAGAAGCACTGGAAGCCATTATCACTGACAAGAATACTGACATCGCCATAATTACGGAGTCATGGCTAAGACCGGGTGTAAAAGACCAGGCGCTTCGACGTAGGAATAGCCCTTACTGCGTTCTCAGGCTTGAAGGGTGGGTCGGCGGGGAGGCGGAATTCTGGTATTCACGAAACATGGCCTACTCTCCTCTCCACTTGCTAGAACTTCTAGCCATGAAATTCTTTGCCTAAAGATATCCCTTGCATAATGCACGATTATTCTAGTTTGCTGCTACCGTGCACCCAATTGCGACGTTTCCTTCACTAACGAACTTAATTCCATCCTATCCAACTTCCACTCCCGTTTTCCCCGCGCAAATGTTGTATTTTTCGGCGATTTTAACTTTACTGATATTGACTGGAACATTCTTGCTACTAGCTCACGTTTGTATAATCAATTTCTTGATCTAACTCTACTGCTCAACTTCACTCAAGTTGTCACCATGCCAACTCGCGGAAACAACGTTCTGGACCTAGTAATAACTTCCGATCCCCAGTTAATTACTCAAATGCAAATAATGGATGGAATAGGTGACCATAAAATACTGTTATTCTCGCTTTCAATTATGGTACCGAACTCTCTGCCTTTAACAAAATATATTCGGGACTACAACCGAGCTAACTTCAATCAAATTAACGTTGAACTCGCTGCGTTTCTTCAGCACTTCACTAGTATAGCCAAATCAAGAACTGTCGAACAGAACTGGCTATAGTCAGTTCTGTTGATTGATATGTGGTCTGACCACATCTTACCACTAGCGGCTGATTGTTCTAGATCGCTCGGTTTAATCAAAAGGTCCCTATCAATGTCACCCGGTTCTATTCGAAAACTTGCCTACGAAACATTCAAACAGCAACAAACACAGACCAACAACACAAACAACAGATCAAATCGCTGATGGAAAAGTACGTGCCTCTCGTGCGCATTCGCGGAAATTCCGATAAACCTTGGTTTTCAAACACATTACGTAAGCTTTCAACGAAAAAGAAACGTGTGTTCCGCGAAGCCAAAAAAGTGAACTCTTCACAAAAGTGGGACAATTACTTCAAGGCTTCGCGCGAGTACACTTCTCTTTTAAAACAAACAAAGCGTAAATTTTATCACCAGGATCTGTTTAATATTCTTCGCGATAACCCCCGAAAGTTCTGGAATATAGCAACAAACAAATCTGCTCCCTCACGACACATCGCCCTACTCAACTCAGATGGCTCCCAAGTTCCTGTTCATCAACGCAGCGATGCCATGAATTCTTATTTTTGTTGAATTTTCACTCAAGAACCTAACCAAGTAATACCTCCCTTACCTCTCCTCAACCTCACGTAGATGCCACCCATAACAATTATAGCAGAAGGTATATCCAAACTTATCGATAACCTGTAGACTTCAAGTATTCCTGGCCCCGAAACATACCTGTTAAACTCCTAAAAGGAACTAAATTAATTTCCACTGCTGTATTACAATTTATTCTTGGTCAATTCATTTCCACCAGCTCGATTCCCGAAGACTGGAAGATCAGCCATGTCATTCCCATAGACAAATCTGGCAGCCGTTCCGATCCATCGAATTATCGCCCCATCTCTCTGACATCCATAGCTTGCAAACTCTTAGAGCATGTTATATACACCCACGTAGCCTCCCATCTGGATAACCACACGTTCTTTTTTCCTAATCAGCATGGTTTCCGGCGAGGTCTTTCATGTGAAACACAGCTTTTCGGTTTCACCACAGACATTCACCTCAATCTGGATTCCGGCTTCCAAACAGCCGTTATCTACCTCTACTTTTCAAAAGCATTTGATCGTGTATCCCATCGCCGACTATTGACCAAGCTTTCTTGCCTCAGTCTTGACCCTTTAATATTATCATGGATCCATTGTTTTCTTACTAATTAGTCCCTGTACACAGTCATTGACAACCCTAGCTCGGCTAGCAAGACCGTGAGGTCCGGCGTTCCTCAAGGTTCGGTCCTTGGTCCCCTTTTGTTTATAATTTTTATTAACGACCTCCCTAACGACATTGCATCCTCAGTGCGCTTGTTTGCAGATGACTCCGTCCTGTACCGGCGCATAACCTCGGAAACTGATCATTTGTCGCTGCAAAATGACCTCAACAAAATAACTGGTGCTCACGCTGGCTTATGGTACTTAACACTTCAAAATGTAATTTCATGTTCATTTCTCGGCAGCGAAACAACAGCATTTACCCCTATTCCCTCAATTCATTGGTGCTCTCATCCACAGCTACATACCGCTACCTAGGCGTCACAATATCAAATAAACTCACCTGGTCTGACCACATCTTACAACTAGCGACTGATTGTTCTAGATCGCTCGGCTTAATCAAAAGGTCCCTATCAATGTCACCCGCTTCTATTCAAAAACGTGTCTACGAAACATTCATCCACACTAAACCCGAATATGCGTCAACAATTTGGTGCCCTCATCACACTTACTTGATTAACGTGTTAGAATCTGTACAGAATCGGCTTGCGCGATTTATAGCTTCACAATACGATTGGCACACAAGTATCAGAAGCATTAAATCGTCTCTTAATCTCCAGTCCTTGTCAACTCGGCGCACAATTGCACAACTGTGTCTTTTTCACAAACTCTACTACTATTTTCCCCAGCTGCGTAATACACTTCTTCTTCCTCCTCACCGCACTTCTGGTCGACTTTTCAACAGCTGAAGTGTACAGCGTCTTCATGGAACTACAACCGCATTTCATAAATCTTTCTTGCCCATCACAATAGAGCACTGGAACGAACTGCCACAATCAATAGTTATTGAGCGTGATAGCTCAAAATTCAAGCAGTTGCTGACAGCCCTAACCTAATCACCTTGCTTACACCTGACTCCTATCACCTTGACTATCACCTTGACTACTATTGCTTTATTTATATATATATATATATATATATATATATATATATATATATCTGTGTATATTTATTTTTATTATGTTTCTCTATATTTAGCGTTCATACAATTTTTGATATCACGACTGCTCTGTATTTCTGTTTTTGCCCCCGCCCCTCCTTATGTAATACCCCGAAAGGGGCCTTTAAGGGTTATTAACTGATGATGATGATGATGACGGCGCCCAAATTGACATTTCGTGGAGTTGAGTTGAAGGCCTGCTTTTCGGAAGACCGCAAGAATTGCGGCGTGTTGGGGAAGGTGGCTGTTGAACGTTGCAGAAAAAACAATAACGTCGTCGATATAACAAAGACAGGTGGTCCATTTGTAGCCTCGCAGAAGAGAATCCATCATTGGTTCAAATGTCGCAGGGGCATTGCATAGGCCAAAGGGCATCCCTTTGAACTTATATAAACCACCAGGTATTACGAAGGCAGTCTTCTTGCGGTCCATTTCATCAACAGAAATCTGCCAGTCGCCGGATCGAAGATCAATGGACGAGAAGTATTTAGCTCCGTGCAATTAGTCCAAGGTGTCATCGATGCGTGGTAGTGGGTATACGTATTTTCGGGTAATCTTGTTTGAGTGGCGATAGTCGATGCAGTGAGTGAGTACGAACTTTATTGAGGTCCGGAGGAGAAGGAATTAAAGCGGGGCCGGAGGCCCCGCCAATCAATCCGGTGGCTCCACCCAGGTCGGGGCCGGTAGACAGAGTCCTTCGGCGACGGCCCGGGCCCTCTGGACAGCCTTGAGCTGAGCGATGAGCTCTGTACTTCTGAGAGCTGAGTCCCAGGAGGACTGGTCAGGAAAGTCCGTGCCCGCGTTGGCAGGGCACAGCCAGAGCATGTGTTCGAAGTTGTTGTATTCGTGGCCGCAGTGTGGGCATGCAGTAGGAAGGTCAGGATTGATCCTGCTTAGTGTTGTTGGTGTGATGTATGTCCTAGTCTGCAACTGTCTGTAAGTGACGGCCTGTGCTTTTTTGAGGTTTTGGTGAGGAGGAGGAAAAATTCTTCGTGCTAACCTATGATTTGAAGTGATTTCGTGGTATGATACGAACGCGTCTTTGTTGTCTAGATCCCTGCAGGCTGATGCAAAAACACCAGGTACCATCTTTTTTCTTCACAAGGACGACAGGCGACGCCCAAGGACTGGCTGATGGTTCGCGGAGCATTTTGTCCACATCTCATTGGGTGAGTCTACGTTCAGCATGCGATACACGATAGGGACGCCGACGAATAGGATTCGTGTCTCCAGTATTTATACGGAGGTGAACAACGGATGTCTGTCGCCGAAATCAGTGTACGATTCGAGCAGCCTGGGCCTGATCAGAGGTGTGGTCAGGTGCAATCATTTTCGCGGCGTCATCCATGAAGGAACCACAACTGCATTTGGCGCTAATAAACCACTCTCGGCATTCAGACTCTCAATGTCAAATTCGGAAGTACAAAAACACTGGCCAACAACATGCCGCCGGAAGCACTTGAGCGCACAGGTTGAAATTCAGACGCGGAAGAACGACGGCGTTACTGGTAACCGTGACCAGCGTATGCGGAACAGCAACGTTCCGGTTAAAAAGCACGTCAACGATGGGGCGAAGCACATATTTACCGTCAGGAATCTGTGGCTGTGTGGTCAAAGCGATGTAAGTGACTGCCTCGGGTGACAGACGCACATCTTGAATCGAGCAAAGGCGCGGTGAGGCGGTGCTCAGAGCATCGGCGAGTTGTGGCAGCTCCAACTGAAGGACGCCGGTTGCGCAGTCGATGAGAGCAGAATGATTGGATAAAAAATGCAACCCAAGGATAACGTCGTGAGGGCAGTTGTCGATCACAGCAAAGAAAACACAAGTAGAGCGGCCGGCTATACTTAAACGCGCAGTACACAAGAACAACCAGCACGCCGCCGTCAGCCACATGAAGCACTTGTGCAGCTGCTGGGGTGAGGACCTTCTTTAACTCTTTCGTTACCGCGCCTATAGAACATGGGTCACCGGTGACCCATAGACTCCGCGCGAAAATTTAAAAATACCGGCGCTCCTATGGACTAGCTGCGCCATCTAGCGCATTTTCTAAGCACTTATCTTTGATTTCTTGCGTAGTGTGTTCTTTTTCCGCGCGGCGGCGATTTTTAACGGCGGTTCAAAGTGGGCGGTTCGCTTGTTTTGCTCACGAAGATGGCTGACGGTCCAGCCGCCGGACCCGTGCGCTAACAACGTCCTTCTGGCGATTCTGTCGTGTCTGCAAGTGATTATTCTGCAGTTTCTAGCAGCAGTGACTCTGAGGATGGTATCTGATCCTGGGATTTTAGTTCGGGTGACGGAAACTAGCAAAACTAGCCCGGATCGTCGTGAGCTGTTCGGCAGTAAGTTCCGTTTTCTAGCACTTGACAGGTGACAGATATTTTAGGCCGCTTGAGATGTCGTAAGGATGTTGGCAATATTATATCTCTAATTTACAGTGTCTCTACAGTATATGGCGGAGATCTGTTGTCATCAGCCTAGCAGGGAGTGATGTTTAGCCCAAGAAGAGAACCCGGCCTCGGAATGATGCTGCGCAGTGAAGCAAAGCAGCTCACAAAAGCGATCAACGTTTTTGTGGTGTTTTTCACAGCAGAGTTGATAAATAGGATTTGCGTGAACACAAATAAGTATGCGTGGACGTAAATCCTGAAGAAGCAGTCCTATGGAGTACAAGTTGTGGGTGCTCGCTGACCCTCAGACAGGCTACACCATACAATTTTATGTGTACACGGGCAAGCGAGAGAAAGCAAGTGCAATCAAGATTAGAAAAGCAGAGAAGATGCAAGAAGTCCTATCAGGACAAGGAACTTGACCATAAAACAATGTCATCTGTAAAACTGGCAGTGGTTGCTTGTGTTTCTCTACAGACAAAAAATGTTTCGCCCAGTGCCATACCAACCTTAGGAATATATATATATTTTTACACATCTTAGAGCTTTGAGATATGGTTTTAGATTTTGTTGCCACTACTAATCATTGTATTATGAAGCTATATTTGTTGCTTACACAATTTACAATTTTTTTTCGGTAAAGGCATACCTTACGCTGTTTTGGTGCAATGCTCAGAGTTATGTCTGGTATTTGAGATTTTTTTTCTGAGTTACATATTAGCATAAATTTCTAAAATGCCCGTGATTCAACAGCTCATTTCTTTCTTTCTTTACTGATATCTATTGCAGTATTGTGTTTAAAAAATTTGTAGTGGAAAAAATTATCATTGCGGCACCTGATGGGACAAGGCACATTCCACTATGCGGAAAATAAAAATTTGTAACTCGTATGATTTATCAGCTAGACAATTCAAAGTTTCCTCTTTTATATACAATTGATTAGCAAACATTTCTTATATTTCACATAATTTTTTTCTCCTTTTGTGTTATGAGCACCACATTGGAAATGTGCTGTGCATTTTTCAATGAATCTTGTTTTTCATTAATATGATTACTTGTTACACCTTAATATTTGTTCTTAAAAGTAATGTCGTTAGAAAATACGTTTATTTAGCTTTGTATTGATATATAGCATGACAGCGTAACCATGATAATGTGTACTACAAGAAATAATTACGGAAACCCTACAAAAAGTGGCACATTTTCCCACGGTAACGTCTACGTAGTCTAGCACTCATCACCGATACGTGGGATCCAGTGTCAACGAGGGCTTGGACAGGTACGCCGTCTCTTGAACATCAAATACACTTCTATTTGTGGGCACAGGCAGAGGATTTGCTGCAGTAGTAGTCAATGCAGCACCACCTCCGAGGGCTGCATTTCTTAGTTTTTGGAAAGGGTGCGGCCACAGGGGACGAAAGGCGACGTGGCTGCGGCGAACGGGAAGATGGGCGACGTGGTGTCCTGCGGCGATGGTGAGCGACTGTAACACGTGTTTTTGGCAGAATTGTGCGTCACACGGCGGGAATTTACATCAAAACGGCTCAGGTTGGTCGACGTGTGAAGTGATGAGGGCCACGAGTCGCGACAGTACGGGGCGACATGCCCAATGCGGCGACAGGGGAAACATATCGGCTGGTCGTCCGCAGTTCTCCACTCAGTCGGGTTGCGATAACGCGGAGGGAAGCGTCGGGGTGGAGCGAAAATAGTAGAAGGGCGTTCGTTGACTCTGGGGTTGGCGACAACGCAGATAGAATGTAGACCAGCGTTTTCAAGTTCCTGGCGAATGATGGCTTGTACAAGGGGAACTGAAAGAGGGGTAGCATCAGGGCTACGCGAACAGAAAGCTGCGGGCGCCATCGCGTCCAGTTCACGTCGAACGCACCACGTCCTCTGATGGCGACGCATGCTGCTGTGCGGGCTGATCTTCACTCGACGTAGCGGCAGTATTGGGACGTTTGGCGAATGGTTGCAGGACGCGCCGGCTTTTGGCCTGCTCGAATGGTCGGCACTCTTTCATGATAGCATCAACTGTAGAGCAGCTTTGCACATGAGCAGAAGAAAGGCGTCGGCAGCTATTCACTTCAGCAAGTGCCCGACCTTCGCAGCTTCTGTCATGTCGCGATCGGCTTAACGACAAAGCGCGTCCTGGATGCACGAGACGTAGGACTCCGTGAGGGATTGGGCACGGGAGGCCATTTCCTGCTTTGCGCTAATTTTACGGCCGGCTGGTTAGCCAAACAGTGCATTTAACTTGTCTTTGCGCAGGTCCCAGCTGGTTAGCTCCTCTTCGTGGTTTTCCTACCGCACCTTTGCCGTACCTCTTAGGTACAAGAACAGGTTAGCTAGCCTAAGCGTAGGGTCCAATCTGTTGAGTCCACTCACGCGTTCGTACATAGCCAACCACTCTTCAACGTCGGCGCCATCGGTCCCGCAGAAAGTTCCAGGATCCTTGGGTTGCACAACCGCAACTGATAGGGACAGCAACAGAGCTGGTGACGGTGACGTTGGAGGCGGCAACGACTTTGATCCCGTGCGCTCACCATCAGTCATGGCCGGGACGGTGATGCGACGTCCACTGCGGAGATCTGTTTCCAGCCGTGTTATCCCGCGCCTCCACCAATATGTTACGGGGATGTTAGGAGTATAGACAGAATGTATTTACAATATATCTACAAGGAAAAGAATATTTCTCACTGCAATAGCGATGAAATTTTTAGAATATGTTTATGTATTATTGGAGGATGTGTTAAAGTTCGCGAACACCTTTGTAATCAGGTTTTATGTGAGTATCAGTATGCTTCTTGAAATGTTACTTAGTTTTTCTTGTGACTTTTGATCAATACAAACTGTGACCTTAAAAAAAAAGATGTTTCATTCGAGTGACCCGGCGACTAAAGATCAAATCCAATTCACCAAGCACACGTGCAGAAGCTGCTTATGAAGGAATCAAACCGACATGTAAGTGTTGTGAATCGCCTCTAGCGGGGTCATGGGACTGCTTCGGGAGTACTTTCTCACTATTAGGAGGTGTACCAGCACTGTGTTCTGAAGGTGTACATTCACTCTGTTAGGAGGAGTACAAGCACTTGGGAGAGTACTAATACTTTTGTGGGGTGGAGTATTTCTTACTCCTCCGAAAAGTTCTAGCCCACTGTTGAGGAGTACTAGTACTCTGTCCGGGGGAATTGCTATACTCTCTCTGAGATGGGGGTGTTTTACTCTAGGAAAGGCAGGTATATGTGGGACAAACTGATACTCCCTCAATGAGAGTTTCCGGAACTCTCTTCTTTTTAAGAGTGTACCGTCGACATGATAGCAACTTTTCACCGTCTTCTAAACTTTCAGAGTTAAATCTAACTACTCTCAGCATCCGTCGCAACATAGAATCCCTAAACCTCTTGCACTCATCAATTAAGTCATCGGAAACTTCTTCCCTTAGTGCATACATAAACTTTGCGGAACCTTTCTCATCTAGGGGGTATCACCATCTTAATATTTTACTATATCGGTCACGAACTGATGCGTTTAGATATAGTTTTTTCTCTTCAACCATTGAATATTGGAACTCGCTGCCTGGTGCCGTTCGTTCTCTTCTGTTGGACGAGTGAGGGCCTTTAATACTTAGGGCCTTTAATATAAACACGTGGTGCCGAAAAAGCAATGAACAAGTTATTTTTCCTTACACGAACCTTCCGCAACGCTACTCGAGAAACCAATCACTTGTCATACCTCATTCTTATATGATCAATGCTGGAATATGGAAACATAGTATGGTTTCCATTCACAAATACCAGCATTTCTGAACTTCAGAGCGTACAACACAGTGCAGTAACATTTGTATTTAACCGCTACAAGCGAACCCATCGAGCTCGTCCATCGCACGGGGCTAGCTACGCTGCGTGACTGGGCAAAGCCTCAAGTATTAATTGCTGAAAGGTCACTTCAAAAGTACCGTCGTAGCTTTTGTTAACGCAAAGGGACAAGTGCGCCAAAGAAGGTGCTCGTTGGCACCATCCGGCGCACGATGCTAAATTTCCTGCTCTTCTTTGTCTACGTGTTCGCGGAAGTACACAGGTCAAGCGATGGCACACTGCTGTCACCCTTGAATTGCTATGGTTCAACGACCCCCTATCAATTCACCTTTGCTGACGCCATCAGGTCACCTGGAAAAGTTGCAAGCTGCATTTCGACCGGACCCTCTCTTTGGCATGCCAGCGAAAGAGGTGACCTCGTGAGAACCGCGTAAAAGCCGAGAACAGCAACATGGGCAGATCAGTGGGCTTGGTGGCACAGTCCGGCACACGATGACAAATTTCATCCTCTTCTTTGTCCAGGTTTGTGAGATATAGTTCTTTGCCAACTGCGTAAAAAGCAGTTGTGTAGGCCTTATAATGCTGCCGAGCCCACAGTGTCTGCTATCGTGTTGTTGCGAGTCATTTCGTGTCGCCCACTTACTATTGCTACTTAGCGGTGATGATGAGTAAATTCCCGGTCCAGAGACCAAATGCTAGAAATGTTCGCGGCATTTAAAGCTTTACAGACTTATTTACAAGATGGACTACAGATTGTGCTACGTAAGTTTTAAGAAGTGGCAACAGCACTGTCTACATTACGGCAGTATCTTGAACAAGTTGACGAGTGCGTAACAACGTTGTAGTCAGATGTAGTACGCACATGGGTCAACCGAATTAACAAAAGATCACTAATTTAGAGAACCACAGTCGCACGAATAATTCAATTGTCTATGTTTTGAGGGAAACTGATCGTGAAAACGTATCACTCGAGGAAAGACATGTAAATGACGGCACCAAAGCCATTCTGGGCATCGAAGTACGTTCTGTTGAGCGTGCTCACAGAGTTAGCCCCCCAAGAAAGGAAAATCAAGAGCGCCCAGTTATATTAGGCTTTTACGATATTCCAGAAAAGTTGTCAGTAGTCTTGCGCAATGCTTTCAAGTTGAAAGGCCTGAAGATTACTGGTTGGATGTTCGTAAAAAGCGCAAAAAGCAGTGTATGTCAGCCAAAGATAATCATGCCAACGGCGAGAAAGTAACTGGTATTTGACAAACTGAAGATGATCAATGAACTGTACGTATGGGATGATCAGGAAAATAAGCGAAACCAGCAAGTATATTACAGGGCGACATTTTTACGCGATTTGTCTGCATGATGCAAAGAAAATGTTGCACCACTCTGGTTACTATGTTTTAATGCCCGTAACATTGATAATAAAACTGAAAAAAAAAGGGGTATTACTACTGTACTCTCCGGATGGTTTTATAATTACTGAAACCTGGCTCTACGCAGAAATTCATGATTTAGAAGCAGTGCCGCTCTCGCATACATTGCTGCGCCCTGATAAAAACGGGCGCGAAGGCGGAGTAGCTATCGCGATAAAAAATTGCCGACTTTTCAGCGAAAAACCTGTATCGCAAACCACGACAGTACCTGGTGTTCGATTAAGCTTAATGACTACTCACTTTTAATAGGGACTGTCTACAGACGCCCAGGACCACCTGAGGAATATTTGGCACAAGTGCATAAAAATAGCGCTGTTTCGCCTGAAAGGCGAAGCATAAATTGCGATAGCAAATTAGTAGAGAGCTATTCGGAGTAGGGATAGTAGTTTTATCGGCTGCGTAAACTTGGACACATTCGCTTACTAACTGAATTAACAAGCGTGGTGTCAGTGCACACAAGCAAACATGAATAGATCACACTGAATGACCGCAGACAACGACTGTCAAAACGCTGGCAGCAAGCGCAGTCGCCGCAGCGGGCGAAGGTTCGTGCGATATATCGCTTCAACGGAAACTGAGCGGCGAATGCACATCGCATACAAAGGTCAGAGCCGTGTGGAGATAAGAGACGGTGCGGGCGACCGCCACAAGCGGACAAGTACAGGCCGAGTTGTTGGCAGAGTAGAAGCTGCCCCCCCCTCCCTCCCTACCGCGCTGCCTTCCCACTTTCTTGCTTTCGCGTTGGAGATTGAGTGGCCAGTTGCCCTTGCGCCCAGTTGCAAGACACCCATTTGGTGCCTCAGCACAGCGTCGCCCCGCCTCCCTCCCTCCTATACCCCCACGGCCTTTCGCGCGACGGTCGCGTTAGCTTTCCGCCGTGCGTTCGCTCTCCGTGATAGCGCGCGTCTCCCGCGCGCTTTCACTCCCGCATACGGCGCGCGGCTATATTATAGCCCTTGGACCTTATACGAAACCTCACAGGGACAGCGACGGCGACGACGACGCCGGCGGCAGAAATCCGGTTGAAGTGTCCATGTAATTGCTATCGCAATAATACTTGCACAGTAAAACAAGTTCTCGTACTAAGATACTATTAACAGGTGATTTTAACTTATCTGACAAACTGGGAAGAACTCACTGTTGGTACAGAAGAAAAGCACAACTGTGAGTGACTATAAGATATAAGGCTGTTTTTCATTATCCTAAATTGTCAAACCAACACGTGTGCAGAGAAGCACTTCTTCAGTGCTGGATCTGGCTCTCGTGTCTGGATCGTTATCAATGGATATTAGCATAGAAGAAGGTATCTCAAATCATAAAATTTTAGTGCTGACAGTTCGTAACTTAAACGTCAGCACCAATCGTAACGATAAAACTTCGCGTATCCCCATGACAGACTGTAACCTGGCTGCTGGTGAGACCATAATAGATTATTTAGAGCAGGCATTGGATGGCGTCTCACTTGATCCTAACGGCAGTGTTAACAAACTACGTTCGAAATTAAAACAATCTGTTACACATTGGAAAAACATTATACCAACAAAACTCAAGAGAACTAGGCGAATGTCCCCTTGGATGACGCGCCGTATAATTCACCTTAAACGTAAACTGAAAACAACGAAGAATAACCGCCATGATATAGCTGAGCTCTCGCAAAATCTCAAGTCATAAATAAATCTGCAAATAATAACTTCCTTTCAAATACCTTAACAAGCTTTAAGAGAAATCAACCGCAAACGTTTTGGAGGTACTTATGGAACTCGAGGAGAGTGTTAGTCGATTAGGAATTGCTGGGTCACTAGTCACAAATGAACACATTATTGCGAATAAATTCAACAATTATTTTCAATCAGTGTTCACACGTTCATCGCCTATAGGTATGCCTTTGGCTGACGCATGTCCTTCGGCTGCCTTTATGGCAGAAATTGTTATAACTGAGTCAGGTGAGTTGAACTTACTTTTACAAAGCGATACCAAAACGACACCGGGTCCCCATAACATACGAGTATAGAATACCTTTCTGAGACAACAGTTAACTCTCTTCTTGCACATTATATTTACTTAGTCACTCAGACCAGCTACACTTCCTGCCGATTGGTTATGCGCAAAAGTGACCCCCATTCAGAAAGAAGGAAGGAAAACGCTTGTGGAAAAACACCGGCCCATAACAAGTTACTCTTGCAAACTGGCGGAGCACATCATTAGTATAGCAATCATGACGTCTTTAGAACAAAACAACCTGTTGTATCCAATGCAACACGGCTTTAGAAAAGAGCCGTTGACCGTAACGCAAACTTTAGAGATAACAAAATGTTTCGCTTCAGCAATTATTTCTCAGTTCCAAAATGATGCTATATTTATTGATTTGGCGAAGGCATGTGATCGCATTCCAAACTAATTGAGAAGCTTTGGGTCACTGGTATAGACTGAAAATTAATACCATGGATTAGTGTCTATCTGTCAAATCGTACGCCTTTTGCTATACGTGCACTCAGCTGTACCGCCGGGGTCGGTATTAGAACCATTATTGTTTCTCGTATGTGTTATTGATGTTGCTATTTGCGTTGAGGATGGCGTACAAGTGCGGCTATCTTCCGACGATCTCGCGGTGTACACCTGTGTGCGCGGTACAGGTGACTAGAAGCAACTAAACTTTTCACTAGATAGAATCGCTAGATGGTGCAATATGTGTGGTATGGAAATTAACATCAATAAAACAAAGTACATGAGTATAAGGCATAAGAAGTCGTTGATAACATTTGATATTACATTGATGGGTTCTGATATAAATCGAACACACGCAATAACACTTGTACGCCACCCTCAACGCAAATAGCAACATCATTAATATATATGAGAAACAATAATGGTTCTAATACCGACCCCTGCGGTATAGATGAGCGCACGTATAGCAAATCGCGTACGATTTGACCGATAGACACTAATCCATGCTATTAATTTTGAGTCTATACGAGTGAAGCTAAGCTTCTCAATTACACGTACGGTAAAGTGGGACGTTCACAATGAAAATATATGCGCGAAAGTATTCAGAGCACTCGGGTTCTTGCGAAGGCATGGCTGCGGCACCTTCTCCTGTAAAGCTAACAGCCTACAAAACATTAGTGTGACCGATCCTCCAGTACGGTAGTGTAGTTCGGATGTAGTCCTCAGGTATACCTTACGGGTAGTTTGGAAAGCATCCAGAATAAAGCACTGCGATTCATTTATTCCAAGTATTCTCGCCACGGTAGCGTGAGTGCTCTTCGGATTGTAGCAGGAATACCTACACTTGCCTGTCGACGGTGTGTGGCTGCAATAAAGTGCATGTTCATACTTTATCACGACTGTGTTAGCATTGATATACACCCCCTCACCATTCCAGCACAGGCTACCATGATAAACACATGAGGCCGCTCAGTTAGCTAAGGCGTTGCGCTGCTGAGCACGAGGTCGCAGGATCATATCCCGGCCGCGGCGGCCGCATTTCGATGGAGGCGAAATGCAAAAACGCCCGTGTACATGCGTTGTAGTGCACGTTAAAGAATCTCAGGTGGTCAAAATTAATCCGGAGTCCTCCACTACGGCGTGCCTCACAATCAGACCTGGTTTTGGGACGTAAAACCCCAGACACGAAAAAAAAAGTAAAGAAAACACATGAGGCCATACGTCACACGCTGCAACCCATTCAGATTCTCTTTTTTTTTCCGCAGAAATCTGTGGAGATATGGAACGCGTGGTCGCAGGATATTGTCCAAACGGACTCTGTAGACAACTGTGTGGCTAAATCTTACTTCCTCACATTCTAAGAATAGCGATATGTACTGATTTAGTTGCATGTTTAGTAAGCGTGACCGTAACCGCCTGTATGTTGTCAAAATACGGAGTGTATTCTTAGTTAGCGAGGCGCATTGACATTTTTATTGTACATATTGTGTGTTGTTCTTGTGTTATGCAAATATGTGCACCATATGTGCTTCTGTGTGCAATTTATATACCACTTCCTGCAACAGCCCGTATAAGGCTGAAAGTATTTTTCGAATCGAAAAAAAGAATAAAAAAGCATCACTCACTGTACAAAGAATATTTTCTAATAACAATGTGTTTCGTGTTTCATTTTTTTCCTAATGTAATCAGGGAACAGGCTTGATCAATTTGAGGTAGAGCAGCCAACACTAGAAATGTTTGTAGAGGAAATTGAGAAATGGATAATGTCGGTGTTCCCGTCAGGGACAAACAATCTTTGTGGGCCCCTGCATTTTGAGTATTATTATTAATTTTTTGCCTTGTTTCTTTCTTTATATATCCAGTGCATGCTGGCCCCTGTATACTGTCTGTATTGTACACCCACTGCTATAATAATCCCGCCCAGTATACCGAAATAAATAGGTGATGTTCTGCCTTGCCTGAGGACACAGAGACCATGTTTATGCTCTTTATTTTATTTTGCTCAGCACTGAAGACACAACTTCGCTTAATGCGGATAAAAATACATGTTTTTGATAGAACTTGAAAGGGTGACCATGGGCCCTTTCTGTCGGGTGGAACTTGAATTCCTAGTTCTACGCGATATTCATCGATCTCTATCAGCTAAGCTTTTTATCCCTCTGCCATTCCCATCCCGTTGTCGTCTACAGGAGATTTTATTCAAGGAATCACGTTGCACGGAGTGGGGCACCGGAACGCCACCGCCAGGACCTTCCAAGCACGCATGAGCGGGAAGCGGGTCACGTCGTCCTTCATCGTGCTGTGCAATCTGTGCTCGTCGAAAGTAAACCAGTTCGCTATTGTGGGAGATACGTGACTTGGGTCAGCCTTTGAACGTACAGCAAGCAGAGCCTGTTGATCTTCACTGCGGTCTACTGCTGATCAGGTCGCCACGATCGACGATGCGCTCCTGTACGCACTTAGCCACACGTTCGAGAACCCCATATTTGAAAAATATCCTGTCAAACATAACCAATCAAACATAAAAAACCACAGCATGTTCCAAACAATGAAATGCGGGCAGTATTCAGGATACATTTTGGTGGCAGTACGTCACGATGAAGGACTTATAACAGCAAACAGCGTCAATGTTGTCTTCGTAGAGCTTATTTTGTAAAGCCAGTAATTTGCATTCCCTAGGTTTGGGTGTCCTGGTGTTTCGGTCGCACAGTTCTGAGGTATACGCACTTGCTTTGTTCTGCCAGTTAGTAGATTCAATAAACATGGCATTTTTATTTTTTTGCACAGCGCTCAATAATTGTTTCGTTCCGAAAGGCCGAGCTTCAAATCCATACAAGGCTCACAAAGCTGTGCTGGAATTCCCGTGAACTACGGCACTCGGCTCTCGCCTTTAGTGCTCATGCTCTGCGCTGTGGTGTGCCTTCCCCCTTTCCCCTTTTCAACCGAATGTCCCCTAAAGTAGAAATTGGTGGCCTGCTTTTCTTTCTCTGTGCGCATTTGTGGTGTTCATTATACACTGACAGGAATAATAATAATTATTATAATAATAACAACAACAATTTCATTTACATCTTGAGTTTGTGCATTGAAATATTGGTTCTGTGAAAGCCAGAGAGAGGCTTGCGCCGAGAGAACCCCGCAATATCTCACGCTCGCATAATAATAATCATAGTAATAATAATAATGAATCAATCATTTATTTTTCGTGCCCACGAACGACCATGAAGTCTAAGTGCTGGCGCACGCATGCACAAATCAAAACAAATTAAAAAAACAAAAAGAAGAGTGTACATACAACACGCCGCAAAATGAATACATAAGAAAAGGAGGAGCATGACAGTTCAAAAATATGTGAAACTAGGACACAACAACGGAAAGGTCGGAAAAGAGCAATGACAGTGAGTTGTGAAAAATGCCAAGATCATGAAAGTGGCCGTAATAAAGACTGTATTGTGTGGACGGCTGAGTGTTAGTGATGACAGGCAGGAACATAGAAAGGTCTATGTTCTCTGGTGATCTTGTGCGGAATGCCGAACATGATACAACTGAGGAGTTCGGGGAGTGTGATTACGTCGGCTGCGAAATAAGGTCAGTGATATTAATTCAATAGTGCTAGAGCAAGGTCCAGCGTCCGTGTTTAAAATTTAATAAATGAAATTATGGGGTTTTACGTGCCAAAACTACGATCTGATTATGAGGCACACCATAGTGGGGACTTTGGTAAATTAGGATCACCTGGGGTTCTTTAACGTGCACCTAAATCTAAGTACATGGGTGTTTTCGCATTTCGCACCCATCGAAATGCGGTCGTCGTGGCCGGGATTCGATCCCGCGACCTCGCGATTAGCAGCCCAACACCATAGCCACTAAGCAACAATGGCGGGTTCCATGTTAGCAAAGCGACGATGCTTAGAAACTTTTTCTGGACCCGATCTATAATGTCACTGTTGGATCTAGAAATGTAATTTCAGACGACTCGCATTCCAGTTGAGGAAGACAGATTGTGTGCAGCTTGCGGAAAGGTATAGGATAATTGAATTCTCTCGATAGTCTGCAAACAGAGCCAAGAGTGCGCATACCCACCGTATCAACGCGTTTAGAGTGAGCTGAAACGTGTAAGGTTGTATCGAAAATTCAGAGGTCTTCCTCTGTCAAGAAAATGGGGGTAAGCGAAGCTTGTGGCCGTACGACGCTGTCGCAGGCATTCCGCTTCGCTTGCCCTAAACTCAGGATCGGCGGCTCTTCGCTGACGTTTCGCCTGGGCTTCGGAAGCCCTCACGCTAGAATCGGCACGTCGATGACGATCCCTTTCCCGAGAGAGTTCGCGGCACCGTTGCTCAAACGCACCCTGCTCCTCGGCGGAACGAACCACTCGCAGGCTTCCCATCCGGCCGCCGAAGCTGATCTCAGGCGAGGGAAGCCCGGCGGAGCGTGCGCCAACCACCTTTCCTTCCCTTTCCCTCTCCGCGACGCACAAAACGACCATGATTTGCCGCGCGCATCACGTGATCCTGCGCTGGCACAGCTTTCCCCGCACCTGCTCTTTCTTCCTTTCTTTCCTTCCTTATTTTTTTCTTTCTTGTCACTGGCTCATACCCTCATATCCATGCGGGTATGGGGCACACATGATTTTTGCGCGACTACGCCGCCACCAAAATCTCTAAGGCATTACAAGCTTCGCTTGAAAAAGTAAGCTGGGATCATTGTTCTCATGGACGTTACACAATGGTACAGAATCTACATAATCCGAAAAATAAATACTTGCTGTTTTGTGTGTGAAATTCATGACTTTAGTCTTATCAGCATTCAAGGTGAGGTTATTATCTGTGCATCATTCCGAAAAAGAAAACAGATCAGACTGCAGGATGCGACAGTCATCAGCAGTATAAATTGCCTTAAAAAGCTTGATGTCATCGGCCTATAGAAGGCATGAAGAATTCCGAATGGCGGAAAGAACGTTATTAATAAAAAATTTTAAAAATGAGTGGTCCTAATTCTTATCCTTGAGGAACGCCGCTGGTTGCCATGTAAGAAGAAAACGTTTGGCCATTGACGTTAACCTAACATGATCTATCAATGAGATAACTCGCATCCGCAATAAATTCACAGTTGATGAGTCAACACCAAAGTGCGTAAGCTGGATCTGAAGCAGTGAGGGGATGACCACATCAAAAGCTTCGCTGAGGTCACAAAATATGGTGTCAACTTGCGCTCTTTGAAGTACCGGCGCTGAGATCTTTGTCATGAAACTTGCGACATTTGTGACAGTGGAGCGGCTGGTGAGCAATCCATGCTGATTTGGAATTTTAGACGTGGCACGGAGAAGAGAAATCGGGCGATCATTCGAGACATCGATTTTACAGCCGGACTTAAATACAGAAAAAAACACGAGAAGTTTTCCGCGTGTGAGGAAAAGTGCAAGTATTCAAAGAGTTATTAAAGATTGATGCCTATACTGGGGTAAATATACTGCCGTACGCTTTGAAAATTGTCGAGTAGATGCCATCAGGGCGGCAGTGTAGGGAAGGTTTCAAGCGCTTAAGGCATTTACTGATGAATTTTTCATCAAACAACACAGGACTATATGCAGGAGCCGTTGTGTGTGGCTGACCGACAACAGCATTGATGATTAATCACCAACTCGCCCAACTTTCCACATTACTGAACAGCGTTGAAACTTGAAGCTTTAGATAAGGATGAGAAACAGCCAGCGAAGCAATCGGCGACGTCTTGTACTTTAACTTTTCTAGAGTCGAGCAGGCGAAAACACTCTCCGCGATTACTAGAGCGCTTGTGGATATACTTCCAAAAATCCGCCGGCCCGTCGGAGGCGTTCTTCTGCAAGAATGCAATATCTGATTTACGATCCCATCTTATAGAGGCGTTTGCAGAGAGTATGAAAAAAAACGAAATACGTCTGTCCGCTCATTAGGCGCAGAGCTTCTGGATTTACGGTGCGCGCGATTTTTATACTTTAGGGCAGTTATAAGTTTAGATGACAACTCGTGGGCATATTTAGAGCGTTTAGGAATGTACTGAGGAATATATTTGCGCATACTGCTCAAAACAAGCTTGCTAAACTGAGCTACTTGGTCATCAACATTGGTTTTACTTGTGGCCAGTGACCAATCGCTGGTGGACAAGAAATGATATAAGCCAACCTAATCACCAGGATTCAATGCAAAGCGAGAAGATTTATTAATGCCAGTGGAGGAGCGCTGCCTCGGGGCTGACCAAGAGACAGTTATCTTAAGTGATGGGTCAAACTTATCGGGAGTTCTAAGACGTTGCCACAGGAATTTGCGATCAAGTTGTGCTGCTGAAGGGAACAGGAGAGAAAGTCCAACAAGAGGCTGTATTTGTTCTGTATGTAATGATTATTATGAGAATACGTAAGCGTGTTCCAATCAGTTCCTGGTGTTTTAAAGTCCCAAGAAGGATTCATATGTGCTTGTTATGGGAGGATAAGACACTTTCAATAGAAGAGATGACCTCATCAAACAAGACAGTTTGATGAGGTCACAGCTTAGCGCGCTGTGAGAAACAATTTCTCACAGCGCGCTAGGCTGACTTCATGACAAATCAACTCCTGTACACTTTCCATGTCATTGCGCCTTACCCATCTCAGTGCAATGTCAACAGCTGTCAGTTTTGTCTTTAAATCCACTAAAGTGCCGGTTACTGCGGAAGACGTTGTAATGTAGTGGAACAAATCTGAAGAGTAAATTTCAATGCAGAGCCATGTTTCGGAAATTTTCAATTTTTGTTAAGAAGAAATGACATTAGATAAAAAATCACGTGCCTTGGTGCGAGCTCCAAGATCGTTTTGGTAGAAAATGTCCAAATTACACACCACTTTGACCTTTAGGAGTTATCTCGGCATGAAGCATGCCGTCATGTAGCACCCCACGGAACGGCTTGAACAGGCATCCATTGGCCACATAGATGGGTCATTAGGCGCTTAAGGGCTTCATCATCGAGGGCTTCATCAGCGCAGAGGAGAAACGAGGCATACGAATTATGCCTCGTCTTGAGGCATTTGCAGACGATGGGCGGTGCTCTGAGGCTTGAGAGGTGTGCAGTCAAATCAGCTGACGTGGTTATATGAGAGAGCCAGGGCAGAAAAATGGCTTTCGGTCGCGGGGCACGTTTCACCACCGATATTCCTTTGCTCTACCCAGCTTCAAAATAGGCAGGCCGTTGTTCACTCCCTGTTGCCCTGGAGAGATGGTCAACGGCGGCAGACCTCGGCGAATCAGTCCGGAGGGTCACAGCATAGGTTTTCTTGGACGGGTGAACCGGCAGCACAGCAGGAGAAATGGGCGAAGGCGGCTTGCGAAGCTCATCGCGCAGGGAACGCGCCTCGACCCGTAGTGCACTTGTAGCCTCGGCCTGCTGTGTGGATCCCAGCGCGTTTTCTCTGCGCAGGCACTCGTCACTCCGCAGCCGCGCCAACTCATCGCTGAGGAAAGATATTCCCTCGAGCGCCTGAAGGAGAAGGCCACGGAGGGCAGCACCGACCGCCTCAAAACCGGCCCCGACGAGAGTGACGCCCTGTGTGAAGCAGCGGGTGTGTTGGACTCGCAAAGCCTAATCGCTGGAATGTCAGCGTTCTGGCACAGCTTACACGTGAAAGCTTTTTCACCAGACTTCAGAAGCTCGACGTCCTCGTCGGGCACTACACGTGTGCATGTTTTTCGCATGAAATACAGGCACGAAACTGCTGTTTGCCGTAAAAAGGCTGGGAGCACAGAATACTTCGTTTCATCACTATGTCTTTTTTTTCCTCTCTTAAAGCTGTGCGAAATGTTTCCACGATACTTTTGTTTCTTAATTCTGACCGTAGTTGTTCTTTCCTTCAGTATGAAGGTTATGCATTATGTATAACGTTTGCTTTTGTTTAACCGCTATGAAGCTGCCCTGTGTATAAGGTGGCCAGGTTACCCTCAAGCTGCAACTTGCAGCTGAGGGTAACCTGCGAGGATGACCAGAAAAAAAGTTTTCTGGTCATCCTCGCAACCTTGTTGCAGAATATACTCAATACAATTCAATACAAATGTGCGTACATCTTGCGAAAAATCAAAACTAATAATAACAAACAAAGCAGTGTTTTTCCTGCTGAAGAATGTATACACGAAAATGGAGCTGCATTGAAGGATCCTTGGCTAAAATACACTCGAGCGCCATCTGAGAGTGCAATGAATGCAACGAAGTGCACTTTTCATACGCGAAATGTGTGAATTGCAGGCAAATGCGTCCTAATTTTGCTAAGAATTTTAGCTCAGCTTAAGCCGGCCATTTCACTCCTTCGGTCTAGCATTGCGCATTAAACTTCTATGGACGAGTAATCGCTCTACCATAACTATTTTATCGTTAAAAAGAAGATGCATATTTCCTTTGATTCAAGCGATAAAAACCGTGACATTAAACCAATATGAGTTGTCAACGATGAGCAATACAACCATCTAAGCTATATGCTTTCTCGCAAGGTCGACGACATCGCTCCAGTACTGCCTCAGGCCAGCTTGGCTTAGCGCACCGTCGTCTCCCGAGTAAAGCAAATGGCATGCGCACACGGTGGCATTGAGCACGTCAAAGGCTGTTTCAACTAGATTGTGATGATAACCTCACATTATGGCTTCCTCGCAGTGTTCTTCTCGGACCTCTTTATCGTTTGTTCTACATGCAGCTTACGCTTTTTATCGCCGTCTCCCTCCTGCGACTCCGAATCTTTGTGCACAAAGGCAGCAGCACTGTTTCCATTCGTCGGCCTTGTGATGGTGCATATTTCTATTCGGTTTTCTTGAATATTAAACCGTGCTCGGGGTTCTCCGCTTAGTTTTAGTTGAAAACTGGAGCAGAATGTCTTTATTAGGAGAGAGGAAGCAACAAGCAGGACAATCTTTCTCAAACCTATGGGCAGGTGCGTATGCCAAGGTCAGTTATCGCCAGTCTCAGGGTCGAAATACGAAAGTTTTGACGCGAAAATATATATTTGATGTGAGCCTGCATTCAATTAACCATAAAGAAATAATGCAAGCCAATAATATATACTTTTTTATGGTAGGATGGTAAGATTGAAATTCTGATTTTATTCATAAAACATACAAATGTCGTTTTGAAGGCTGCCCTGGCAAGAAAGCTGTAGCATACGGGTTGACGGAGGTCAGGCCAATAGTGGCAACCAGAACCATTAGTCAGCGCTCTATCCTGTATTTCTTTTGCTGTGTTTTGTGTCGCGCTGTTTAAAGTTGTTGTTTACTAGATGTACCGAGCAGTCTAAGTGAACACGCTGTTTACAGTAACGCTAACCATACCCTTGGTGAGTGAGTGAGTGAGTGAAATAACTGTATTGAGGTCCAGCTTGGTGCCCTAATAATGCATGGGTGTTTATTGCGGCACTTGTTAAAATACCTTCTGGTCTGCCCAATGCAGATGCACCTGGAGGCGAAAGGAATCTAAATTGAATAAGTCACATGTGCATGTAATAAACATGGTGGCCTGCCTCATTGGTCAATGTTTTCGTACTTGCGAAGAACATTTGTACCTTGCAACGACTACCTTCAAATAATTAGAGAGGCCATGAATGTACAACACCATTGCCTTGTTTTCACGCATGGAAACCAGTGTTGGGATGAGTACTGGCACGTACCAATTTCCACTGTTTAACAACATCTCCAAACTGGTAGTACTTATTAGCTACTCTGGATATCTGGATTTCTTAGGCTTCATGATCTGCTCCACAGCACTGAATTCCATCAGGTGGGTATGAGATCTTGTCAAGGTTGCTGCTATTCATGGCTTGGCAATTTCATTTTACACTAATTTAGTGTGTACAGGGCAGTAGTTCAGGAGTTCCTTCTAGGCGTTTCTTCTTCTGAGTCATACAGTTTATTGTCTGTGGTCATAGAGATCGCGCAAGTCTTCTTATTTACAGGTGAAAGTTTGGAGATGCTGTTAAAGTAGAAGTTGAAGTAGAAAAGTTGAAAGTGTGAAATTTGAGTACTCAGTCCAACACTAGGTTACTACATGCATACACGTAAAAGGCAGACAGTGGTACAGTTGGTTCATGGCTTCTTCAATTTTTTTAAGAATGTCGTGCAATCTACAGAAACGTCTTGATGTTCTCAACATGGAATGACTTGGCTCGCACTTTGCAGATGTTGAGAGGGACATTCAGAGTAAAAGCACTTCACAAAGACATTGCACACGAGGATTGCCACCATGTTTGTTACATGCATATGCACCGCCTTCTATGAGATCCCTTTCTCCTGCAGGTATACCTACATTAGACAGCCTGGGAGGCACTTTAATAAGTGCCTTAGCAAGCAGCATTACAATATCAAGGCAGAAATGTGCTCGCAGTTGGCAGAGCACTGCTGGGCCTGTACACGCCAGCCACGGATCAAGAAGGTGCAGGTCCTGTACTACCATCATGACCTGGTGTTAGCAGAAATTATGGGAGCACTTTTCACAAAGAAGAATCAAGTTGAAACGTAGTTATACGTTGCTCTAATTGATATAAAATGGTTCTGCTGAAATGAAGACAGCTGTGTGAAGAAGTGGTTTATTGCTTGTTTGAATGTATTTTTTCACATTATTTTGTGAGTTCCTTCTTTTTTTCTGTCAACAAACCTGTACCATGAAGTAGCATGTCAACCATAAAAGGAGAAAGCAACACAAATAAATTCGTCAGTTGATAGTCAGTGCCATGTTCCTGTTGTGCCTTTCTCGTTCCCATTATTGCACTGTTGTTAATAATAAACCAGTACTAACTATCTGAACCTATTTCTCATATCCTGCAGTCGTCAGTAATATAATAATTTGGATTGTTGACCCACTCTCCTCTTTAATGTTATACCTTGACCGCACAAATAACTAAAATTAGGTGTACAAAATTAGCTTGTGTGCGGCAAACTGAGTATAAAATTGTAATAGCATTAAAATCTAGCGCATCACATTTCTTGCTTTATTTGCTATCTTTTCGCTCCATATTACGGTATAAAAGCTGCACCTCTCAAGAGCAGCCAGCATAATTAGAGGGCCATTTATTTTGACCAGTTAAAAATGCATTATAACTGAAGTGTGGCATGGCTTCAGATGTGAAACAAAAATCGGATGTGACGAATTCTTGCATCAAGGCTACTGAAGAATAAGCACAGGAAGGGCAGTGCACAAAGACAAACAAATAGGTGAATCATAAATCGGGAAGGGCACCGTCCTGCTTTACATATCCCTTTTATGCCCATGCATGCGCCTATGCCCATACTTGCGAAATGAACCAACTACCTGAAACCAGTTTTTCTTTCCTACTGAAGTGTTTTTTTCCTACACTTAAACAAAAAAAAATTTGGTGACGGAATCTTGAAGCCCCCTTAAAATAGGTATATTTGTGACTGGGCAGACTTATACAGTGGCTGACCACATCATAACTGTTGTCAAAAGATGGATGTGCACTGGCAAATGAGTTCGCAGGTTGTACATTGTACAATTTATTTTCTTTGACAACAAGAAACCTGATCCTCAGCTGACATTTATCACGGAACAATGAATGCCATTCTCACATTTTCTTTGTACTGTCTTAAATGTTCAATGCAGATTGTTTTGGTAGCACGGTCACTTTGTCGTCTAATTGTCCACAGCACGGCGCTCACCAATTTGCATATTTCTGGTGCACAGTGTTGGTTTAATGACAATACTGTTGCATGAAAATCATGTATGGCAATCACAATGAATTTTGGTGATGCAAATGGCACCATACATCCCATTCGAAACCATGCTGCTCTTTGTGCAGGTATTAACTAATTCTACTTCGTCGCACGAGGACATTGAATTATTGAAGTACAGAGAAATTGAAGCTTTATTCCATAGCCACTGAGATTTTACAAATGTTAATAACGTTTGTCTGTGGGCTCTTTCAACTCTAACAAAGGTCACAATGGGGAATGTGTCATACACAGCACCGACTTTGAACTTGTGTATTAGACACCTCTTCTTTATTTTTTGAACAAGAGCATAAAGCAGGCATTCCAATTGATTCCTTCAGTTCGTTTACTCCTCTTCATGGTATAATAATTGCACAAGTTGTAAGCCTTGCACAGCTTCAAAGGAACACATGATGTGTTTAGTGGGCGTAGAGCTATACTCTATAATGAGATAATCAGTTCTTCCAATGGTCATTAAATATTTCTAATATGCTCAACATATGTTTTTGATTGGATAATAGAAATGTAAGCTTAACAGGTCACGAGTCTATGACAGATGTTGACAGCAATGCTAGTTGGAGTGCATACTACTCAGCAAAGGATTGGATGAAAACATAGACACCATAAGCACCAGTGGGAGGAAGAAGTCAGCGAGGAGCGGCCGTGCTTGCATGGGCTCCCGGTTTAAGAAACGCTATCTCCAGGACAAGTCATATCAGACCTGTCAAAATAGTGCCATTCGACGCAGCAAGTTGGATTACGTCCGTATAGGCCAAGATTCAGGCTGTGAGTCACATTTATGGGTGTTATGGAGCCTCCAGAGTTCGCAAGCGGAGACCGCTCCGCTAGGACTAGCCAGGAGTAAGGGACAAGCCCCACACCGGCACTCGAAGCTTAGGAAAACCACCATGGAGGTTGATGCTTCTCCCTCGCAACCGCAAGAAGAATCCACCGACTGCGCAGGTGACTGCCTGACAGTCAAAAGGCGCAAACAACGCATCAAGAAAGCACCCAAGAACTCCGACCCGGCTCCGGAGGCACAGCAGCGCTCACCGCGCAGACCACCACCGCTCCCATAGCAGCACCTGAAAGTGATACTGAGGCCAAGGGAAGGACTCGTCTTTTCGAAGTGGCCGACCTTGGTCATCGCCCAAGCAGTACTCACGGCGGGGGGATAACCACGCACCACCCCGACCAAGAATCTTACCGTGCGGATAGAAAGCAAGCAAAACGTCGCAGTAGTGTGCACCTCTAGTGAAGACATGGCAACTAGGATACGAGACCTCAACACTGTGCATCTCGGCTCCAAGGAATATGCAGTGGCAACATATATCGCACCACCGGCGGATTCAGCTCGTGGAGTGGCCCATGGCATCCCCTGAGGGAACGAGGGACTCGGAGCTCGTGCGCGGGCTGTATGCACACAAAAGACAAATCCTACAAGCGCGGATGCTAGGTCTATGCTTGACCGCATTGATAATTTTCGAGGGAAGAATGGTACCGAGGTACATCACCTTCGACGGAGGTGAGCTACGCTGCCTACCTACCAACACATGCTCAAGGTATGCAACGCGTGCCATCAAATGGGGCATCGAACTGACGTTTGCCCGCACCCAGACAAACCCACCTGAGAAAGATGCGGTGCAGCAGAGTCTAGTGATGGACACGACTGCAAACTGAAATGTTCATTGTGTGACGGCGATCACGCGACGGCGTCGAAAGAATGCTACCAGCGCCATGCTCGTCGCAGAGGCCGCGCAAGGAACAGGCACACAAAGACAACACCAAGACAGAACCGAGCAAGAGTCGCAGACAGGGATCCCGATCTCGGACCCGCTCCAGGTCCAGACCCAGGGCAGCATCGCAACAACGAGGCGGCACAGATCCAAGTCCGAGAGCAGAACCAGGTCCGGCAATAGGACGAAAACCCCGAGTAGCGTGACCTCCAACGAAAAACAGGTGAGCTGGGCAGAACGCTGCATCCCGAAGTCACAGAGACAAAATGACAGCACCAAGCCACACATACAGCCATCACGAGACGCAGACACAAACACGAACAACACTGTACAGGCGCTTGCGCCCCTAGTGTAGATACTGTGCGTAGAGATACCCGAATTTCGCGCACAGCTAAAGGGGAACGAAACCGAAACAAGCTACCAGCGCGAGAAAGTTCGACCAAACCTCGAACACCGCCGCCGCAGCGCACGTCCACTCCATCTGTAGTGCGGGAGACCGTCAAGGAAATGAACACCGAGGCGCCGCCCGAGCCGAATCCGACAGCGCAACCGCTGGATGCGAGAGTAACGGCCTGCGAAAGAGGTATTCAGGAAAACCGGAAATCCATCCAAGAGCTACATCTGCAAATGGAGAAGGGCTTCGACGAGATCCGACAGATGATACACGAAGTTTTCACCCCTCTGGTAAACGATCAACGCCACAAGAAGCCGCGAGTCTATCCACACAGCGAGGCAGCCCTCCAGCAAATGCTGCAAGAGGATCAAAATGACCAGAAAACGGAATGATCAAAATGGAGGCATCAGCGTTTGCCAGTGGAACTGTCGTGGCTTCACTCGCAAGAGGGCGGCGCTGCTGCAGTAGATTGCCAAACAAGACACACTACCGGATGTAATAGCCTTACAGGAAACAGGGAAATCACCAAGAGTCACCGGGTCACTCATGCGACAGCAGAAGCACGTACGACCACACTCACGAGCAAACACCTCACTGCATTAGACCACACTTATGCGGACAGGGGAATCGATCACATGTTTACTGAAATAGTACCGCAGCGCAGGGAAAGACGGAATGTTTTTATATCTAATATATACAGTTTGCCGAAGGAAACGCTGGGACCCGTAGACAACTTGGTGCAGCAAGCGAGGCAGCTAGCTGGACAAAACGGCCTCCTCATATTAGGCGACTTCAACGCGGCGCACGAGGCGTGCGGACAGATATACAGGGACAGACAAAAAGGGCACAACCTTGTACAACGTGATACAAAAACACCGACTTACGATAGTGACGGATCCGACATATCCAACGAGAGTAGGCAACAGCACGGCTCGCGACACCTGTCCTGATCTTGCGTTCGCGTCCAGACTTCCGAACATCGAGTGGGAAAACACTAACGAGACGCTAGGGAGCGACCACTTCATACTCGACATCTCGGTACACTTGGGAATCTTCCCAAGAAGAAAGATACGCTTCACCAAAATCAGGGACTGGGCAAAGTTCCGGAGCGAAAGAGAAACTCAAGAAGCCCCAGCGATAACCGATCTGGAGGGCTGGGTGAGATAACTGCAGGAATTGGTACCGAAACACTCCAAGGAGCTTGCACTCACCACGGACAATCCGGCACTGTATCCGCGCCTCTTACACATGTAGGAAGCGCGCCACAGTCTGCTTAGAAGATGGCGAAGGCAGCGGCACAACCATAAGCTAAAAATTCGCATCTCGAAGCTAACGGACGAGGCAGAGCGCTACGCAGAACAACATGCACGACAGAACTGGGGCTATTTCTGTAACTCCCTCCAAGGAACGCTGGGCACTGCGAAGACATGGGCCATACTGAGACATCTACTAGATCCGACCCAGAGCAAGAGAGAAAGCAAGCGCACGATGAGCCGAGTACTACACAACTTCGCAGGCACAGACGATCAGCTATTGCGCGCCCTACAAAGTAGGTACATTGGCCAGACGATACCCGGTGCAAAGCCCGCGGCTCAATACGCCGGACTGGAAAACAGCAAGCCCGACCGGGACATAACGGGTTCCGAGCTGACATAAGCGCTCGCAAGACTCACTAGAAACACCACTCCGGGCAAGGACGGAATCACCAACAAGTTGCTACGTAGCCTGGACGATGCAACCATGCAGGCAATACTCGAACTCTTCAATGCACACTTACCCTCGCAATTCAAGCATGCGGAGATTACGCTGATACCAAAGCCAGGAAAAACGCCCTGCCTGGAGAACCTAAGACTCTTGCATCGGTAAATTGATGGAATGTGTGATCTTACGCTACAGACGCATCTCGAAGAACATCAACTGATGCCGAACACGATGTTTGGTTTTCGGCCCAACTTGTCAACACAAGACGTGCTTCTGCAGCTCAAGGAGGAAGTACTGACGGCAGCAACGCCGTGCTGCCCAAAAGCAATTCTCGCACGAGACCTAACGGGAGCCTTTGACAACGTCGGGCACGAAGCCATACTAGTCAACCTCAGTGAGACGAATTGCGGCCGACGAACAGCAAGCTCGTACGACCACACTCACGAGCAAACACCTCACTGCAATAGACAACACTGATGCGGACAGGGAAATCGATCACATGTTTACGGAAATAGTACCGCAGCGCAGGGAAAGACGGAGTGTTTTTATATCTAATATATACAGTTTGCCGAAGGAAACGCTGGGACCCCTAGACAACTTGGTGCAGCAAGCGAGGCAGCTAGCTGGACAAAATGGCCTGCTCACATTAGGCGACTTCAACGCGGCGCACGAGGCGTGCGGACAGACATACAGGGACAAACAAAAAGGGAACAACCTTGTACAACGTGAGACAAAAACACCGACGTACGATAGGGACGGATCTGACATATTCGTCTCCTCGAGGCGAAAAGATGCCGTTCCGGGTGGGAGTCCGAGCGCTTGCGTATCAGCCGGTCGAGTACCTCCACTTCTCACAGATCACACAGATGACAGATCGCACAGCTACAATAGGGCTGGGAAATGTGAGGTTACAGCGAGTAGACACACCAACAGAGGAACTCCACAAGGAGCAGTCCTGTCTCCGACTTTTCAACGTGGCCATGATAAAACTCCCAGCCCAACTCGAGAAAATACTGGGGATCAGACATGCCTTGTCCGCAGACGACTTTACGATGTGTACGGTCGGAGGGTGCATAGGAGAACAACAAGATCCATTACAGGAGGCAGTAGACGTCGTAGCAAGATACGCGGAGATTTGCAGACTACAATGCGCCGGAGAAGTCGGAGCTCCTCATAATCGAGAAGCGCTCACGAGGACGATCAATAGCCCCGGCACCAACCATCCACCTGCGAATAGGTCCTAGAGAAATTACCAAGAAAGACAGAATTCGTATCCTCGGCTTACACCTACAAAAGGACGAGGGCGTATCTTCCATACGCCCTACAGAAGCTACAACACACGATCACACAAATCTTGCGCATGATGCAACGAATTACCAGCAGGAAGAGGGGACTCAATTAACAGGACCTTATCTGACTAGTAGTGCAGGCTCTGATTGTGAGCCGCACCATATTTAAATTTTAGAAACGCGGAAGTGGAGGTACTCGACCGGCTGATACGGAAGGCGTATAAGCAAGCGCTCGGACTCCCACCCGGAACGGCTACTTTTCGCCTCGAGGAGACAGGCGTGTACAACAACGCACGGGAAATTATAGAGGCCCAGCTGGTAAGCCAGAAGGAAAGACTGCTACGCACAATAGCGGGACGCTGCGTCTTAGAACGTCTTGGATATTCCGTACTGAAGACCAGCGTACTGCCAAAAATCCCAACACGAATACAAGAAACTATGCACGGCTCACCGATTCCCAGGAGCATGCACCCAAACTTCCACATCGGATGGCGACAAGCCCGAGCACAGGCGCTCGCGAGAAAGTATGTCTTGTACGTAGATGCGGCCAGCACCACAAGAAGCACCGCATTCGTCACCAGCGTAGTCGACAATCTCGGGACCGAAATAAATGCGTCGTGGGTTTCCAGAGTGAGTGCTGCGGAGGCAGAGAAACTAGCGATAGCGTTAGCCATCACGACGAGACCTCACTGGTATTGCGTCGTAGTTCTGACGGACTCTTAGACGGCATGCAGAAAATTTTTGCAGGGCCAATATTTCCAGGGCCGCACATCGCATTCTGAATGAAGCGCACCAGCTCCCACCATACATACACATCGTGTGGACTCCGGCGCATGAGTCCTTACGCGGCAGTCAGCAGGCACACGCCTACGCCTGAGCGCATGCACACCGGGAAATGCGAGATGGCCGCGCCGAGCAGTTCCATCCATAGCCCATACCATTAACCTACACGCACATCTTACAACACTATCGCCTTTCATGAAGAACACTACCACCACCGCATAATGCTCTGACGCGAGGGGAAGCCGTAATATGGCGAAAGCTCCAAACACGTATCCACATTGCAGTCTTTACCACACCACGCTTTATCACATGGTATGGCTGGCTTGCGCAAAACACACCACAGCTCACACCCATAACACACCCCACCACACAGCAATTGGAGGCGGCGCTGTCCAGCTCCGACTCGCCGGAACAGCTCAACCTGGTCAACCGAGAGAGAAGGGCAACTAAGGCCGCTGGATTCCTGGACTGAGGGGACCAGCCACTGCTGAGCGGAGGAGCTACCTACGCTCGCGTGCTCTTTTGCATAAAGTTTATTCTCTCTCTCTAGGCACCACTGCTCTCTAACCTACTGAGAACACCCCTTGCATTCTTTCTCACCTCACTTTGCACTCTATCTAAAGTCCAGAAATTTACTATGTACAAAAACGTTCTAACTTTATTTTGCCTTATAAAATTTTTGCCTGCAGAAGCCATCTATCTAAGGGTTTTTTTCCTCGATTATATGTTCACATCCACCAATTGGCCAACAAGTGTTCCAATCCGATACTCTCGCAGTTCTTTGCATCGAACACATCCCTGCTTCCACTTGCAAACTTGGCTGGCAAGTAGATTTAGTCACCCTCATCAAAATCTCAAATACCCGCAAAAAGCACACGGTTGAGTGTGTCATAGAAGGAGATACTCCAATTTTACATGTGTGAAATTAATTTTTCAATTGAAAGTGACTATGTGGCTTCTAATTAAGACTTGGGGTGCGCAACATGGTGTATGCAACCGTCAAAGGGCTTGCTCTCGCTTCCGGAGGTGCAAGCGGTATTAATGAACTGGTCCCGTGAGCACGTACGTAAATAAATGTATATAGCCATACTCCATAAATAAACGTTATCCCCGTAACAATATTTTGTTATCTGTACGCATTACAACATCACATGGGAAAATTGGCATACAGGAAAACACAGCTATCGAGGAAAATGACGCATAACAAGAGCATGTTATTTCAAACGATACATATGAATTAGCAATAATATAAAGTATATTGTCACGTAGTAGTGACGCTGAAGTGAACAGTAGTAAAACTGTGTATGACGATACTGGTTGTTTATTGGGCGAACCTGTGCCCACAAAAGCAAGCTACACTCGAAGCACAACGAAAGCGGCGAACACAGTCGGCGGTCGTCAAAATCTGATCAGCGGCGAAGCGCGTCGGCTTTTATACCTGAGTCATCGAAGGTTCCAGATTAATCCCTGATGCCCGCTCTTAATCCCTGTTCTAGAAACTTCCGATACAGGCACGTCCTGCGCCGAGCGATAACGTTTAACATTTGTTAGCCGGTGGAAAGCGGCCAGCGGTGAAAGATAAACATGTATACGTGTCAATACCCTCCCCTTAAAAAGCATCGTCCCGATGCTACAAACGAGAAAGCGAAAACAAAACCATGCGTAATAAACAAAAAAAAAAAAACAATAACAAAGTAACGAAGTACCTAACGTCGTCAGCGGGCGTAGAAAGGTTTAAGACGCACCACATGAATGACTTCAGGTCGTGCCCGGCGCCGCTGTGATTGCGAAATGCCGTCTGGCACGACCTCATAATCCAGTGCGCCAATACGTCGGATTATCTTATTTGGTCCGAAATAGCGACGCAACAGTTTCTCGCTAAGTCCTCGTCGGCGTATCGGAGTCCAGACCCAAACGCGGTCGCCGGGCTGGTACTCGACGTAGCGTCGTCGTAGATTGTAGTGTCGGCTGTCGGTCCTCTGCTGGTTCTTGATGCGCAGGCGGGCGAGCTGTCGACCTTCTTCGGCACGCTGCAAATAAGTGGCAACGTCGAGATTTTCTTCGTCAGCGACGTCTGGTAGCATGGCGTCAAGCGTCGTTTCCGGGTTCCTTCCGTAGACCAGGTTGAACGGCGCCATGTGCGTCGTTTCTTGCACGGCCGTGTTGTACGCGAAGGTCACGTACGGAAGGATGGCATCCCAGGTCTTGTGTTCGACGTCGACGTACATTGCCAGCATGTCGGCGATGGTCTTATTTAGGCGCTCGGTGAGGCCATTCGTCTGCGGGTGGTAGGCGGTGGTGCGGCGATGGCTTGTCTGGCTGTACCGCAGGATGGCTTGGGTTAGTTCTGCCGTAAAGGCCGTGCCTCTATCGGTGATGAGGACTTCTGGGGCACCGTGACGCAAGAGGATGTTCTCAACAAAGAATCGGGCTACCTCGGTGGCACTGCCTTTGGGCAAAGCTTTTCTCTCGGCGTAGCGGGTGAGGTAGTCCGTAGCAACGACGATCCATTTATTCCCGGACGTCGACGTCGGAAAAGGCCCCATTAAGTCCATCCCGATCTGCTGGAACGGTCTGCGAGGCGGCTCGAATGGCTGTAGAAGTTCGGCTGGCCTTGTCGGCGGTGTTTTGCGTCGCTGACAGTCTCGGCATGTCCTTACGTAATGGGCGACGTCGGCAGAGAGGCGAGGCCAGTAGTATTTTTCTTGTATCCTCGCGAGAGTGCGTGAATAACCGAGATGTCCAGCAGTTGGGTCGTCATGAAGAGCTTGCAGAACCTCTGGACGCAATGCTCAGGGTACCACGAGGAGGTGGTTGGCTCGGAGAGGCGAGTTCTTCTTTAGGAGAATGTCGTTTTCCAAAAAAAAATGACGCCAATCCTTGCCTGAACACCTTCGGCACAATGGCGGTCTTGCCTTCCAGGTAGTCTACAAGGCTCCTTAGTTCCGGGTCGGCTCGTTGTTGTTCGGCGAATTCATCGGCACTGATGGGTCCCAAGAAAGTGTCGTCATCCTGGTCGTCTTGTGGCGGCGGTTCGACGGGGGCGCGAGACAAACAATCGGCGTCAGAGTGCTTTCGCCCGGACTTGTAAACGACGGTGATGTCGAATGCTTGAAGTCTTAGGCTCCAGCGTGCGAGGCGACCTGAAGGATCCTTCAAGTTAGCTAGCCAACACAAGGCGTGGTGGTCGCTCACAACCTTAAAGGGCCTGCCATAGAGGTAGGGGCGAAACTTTGATGTAGCCCAGATGATGGGGAGGCACTCCTTTTCTGTTGTGGAATAATTTGCTTCCGCCTTCGATAGCGACCGGCTAGCGTAACTTACAACCCTTGCTAGTCCGTCAGTCCTCTGCACAAGCACGGCGCCGAGTCCTATGCTGCTTGCGTCGGTGTGGACTTCGGTATCGGCGTTTTCGTCGAAATGCGCAAGTATTGGCGGCGATTGCAGGCGTCGCTTCAGTTCTTCAAATGCTTCGATTTGCGGCGTCTCCCAGTTGAACTCGACGTCGGCCTTCGTGAGATACATCAGTGGCTCAGCGATCCGTGAAAAATCCTTGACGAAGCGCCTGTAATAGGCGCACAGTCCAAGAAATCTGCGCACTGCCTTCTTGTCAGCAGGCGGAGGAAAGTTGGAGATGGCCGCAGTTTTCTGAGGGTCGGGGCGCACTCCAGACGTGTTGATGACGTGGCCCAATAACAAGAGCTCCTCATATGCGAAGCGGCACTTTTCGGGCTTTTACGTGAGTCCGGAGGTTTTGATTGCTTGAAGAACTTTTTCAAGGCACCGCAGGTGTTCTTCGAAGCTTGAGGCAAACACAACGACGTCGTCCAAATAGACGAGGCAAGTCTGACACTTCAAGCCTGCCAGTACTGTATCCATGACGCGTTGGAAAGTCGCAGGTGCCGAGCAAAGACCAAACGGCATGACCTTGAACTCGAACAGTCCGTCTAGTGTTATAAACGCAGTCTTCTCTCGGTCCCTCTCGTCGACTTCGATTTGCCAGTAGCCGGTTTTGAGGTCCATCGACGAAAAATACTTTGCGTTGTAGAGTCGATCCAAGGCGTCGTCAATCCGTGGGAGGGGGTATACGTCCTTCTTCGTGATGTTGTTGAGGCGACGATAATCGACGCTGAAACGTAGGGTCCCATCCTTCTTCTTCACTAACACCACGGGGGACGCCCACGGACTCTTGGACGGCTGGATGATGTCGTCGCGTAGCATTTCGTCGACTTGGTTCCTTATGGCTTCGCGTTCGCGCGCCGAAACTCGGTACGGGCTCTGACGGAGTGGGCGGACATTTTCGTCGGTTATGATGCGGTGCTTGGCGACAGGGGTTTGTCGAACTTTTCACGACGACGACGAGAAGCAGTCCTTGTATTGCAGGAGCAGAGCTTTTAGTTGTTCTTTGTTACGCCTGGGAAGGTTCTGATTGACGTCGAAAGTTGGTTCTGGTATTGTAGTCGTCGTTGCAGGTGCACTGGAATCCGTGAAGGCGAAAGCACTGCTGGCTTGTACTATTTCGTCGATGTAGGCAACCGTGGTGCCTTTGTTAATGTGCTTGTATTCGGGGCTGAAGTTCGTGAGCATCACCCTTGCTTTCCCTGCACGCAGCTCAGCTATGCCTCTAGCGACGCAAATTTCACGGTCGAGCAGTAAGTGATGATCGCCCTCGATGATACCCTCCATGTCTGCAGGCACTTCGGTTCCGACGGAAATCATTGCGCTGGAGCGAGGCGGAATGGCTACTTGTTCTTCAAGCACATTCAAGGCATGGTAACTTATGCTTGTATCCAGTGGTATCGCTTTGTGTGTTGAAAGCGTTATCGACTTGGACCTTAAGTCGATGACTGCACCGTGTTGGTTTAGAAAGTCCATGCCTAGGATGACATCCCTGGAGCAGTGCTGCAGGATTACGAAGCTTGCCGGGTAAGTGCGGTTGTTTACCGTGACTCGCAGTGTGCAGATTCCAGCCGGCGTTATTATGTGGCCTCCCGCTGTCCGGATATGGGGTCCTTGCCAGGCCGTCTTCACCTTCTTTAACTTGGCGGCGAAAGCGCCACTGAAGACGGAAGAGTCGGCGCCAGTGTCGACGAGAGCGGTGACGTTATGACCATCGATGAGCACGTCTAAGTCGGTAGACCGTCGTCTAGCATTACGGTTAAGTCGTGGCATCGGATCACGGCTTCGTCGGCTTGCTCCGCTGCTGCTACGTCGCGTCGGCTGGTCTTCTTGCGGCGGCGAAGTGCTGTCAAAGCTGTTGCTAGGCGGCGTGCTGACGTCTCGTCGTGATGATTCGCGAATCGTCGTCGTCGTCGGCGGCGGCGGCGGAGGATCTTCGGCATTGCGTCGTACAGCAACCGCACCTCCATCGGTTGCTGCCTTTAGTTTCCCGGGTAAGGGCTGGAAGATCGGCCCCGGGTGGGACCGGTGCACTGACGGCGATGCGGCGAGATGTAGTCGGTGATGTCGCGCGGTCGTTCACCCCGCACTGGACGCGGCGCGTTGACGGCGAACCCTCGTACGCCCATCTCGCGGTATGGGCATCGGCTGTAGACATGGCCGGCTTCCCCGCAGTGATAGCAGAGCGGGCGGTGGTCGGGGGCGCGCCAAATGTCCGTCTTCCTTTGGTAACTGCGCTGGGTGACGGGCGGGCGTGCTGGCGGCATCGGCGGTGGACGACGGAACTGTGGCGTTACGGGGCCCTGGCGCGAGCGCGGAGGAGGGCCTTGACGGCGGGCGACGGCGGCGTAGGTCATCGCTTCCGGGTCGGGTTGCGGCGATTCGGGAAGTCCTAGCGATTGCTGGATTTCCTCCAGCACGATATCGGCGATGGAAGCAACTTGAGGCTGCGACGACGGTAGCAACTTCTGCAGCTCTTCGCGTACTATCGCCCTGATGGTGTCTCGTAGGTCGTGGGAGAGTCCTTGGACTTCGGCATGCTGTGGCGTCGAACGGCGATTGTATTGCCGGTTGCGCATGTCCAGTGCTTTCTCGATTGTCGTAGCCTCCGAGAGAAAGTCTTGGACTGTCATTGGTGGATTCCGCACCAGTCCGGCGAATAGCTCCTGCTTAACTCCCCGCATGAGCAAGCGTCTTCTGGCATAGCGGGGTCGGCGTGCCGGAATAATCGAGTCATTTCTTCAGTGTACATACCGATGCTCTCATTCGGGAGCTGTACACGGTTTTTCAACAAGGCTGAAGCTCTTTCTTTACGGACGATGCTCGTGAAGGTGTCCAGGAATGCGGCTCGGAACAGGTCCCAGGTTGTTAGTGCACGCTTCCTATTCTCGAACCAGGTTGTGGCGCCGTCTTCAAGCGAGAAGTAAACATGGCGCAGCTTGTCGTCACAGTCCCACTTGTTGAATGTAGCGACCCGGTCGTATGCCTCCAGCCAGCTTTCGGGGTCTTCACAAGGCGATCCGCGGAAAGTCGGCGGCTCCCTGGGTTGTTGCATCATGATTGCAGATGTTGGAGCAGGGGCTGTCATGGTAGCTGCTGCCGAGGTCATGACTTTTGTCCTCTTGGTCGCTGTGGTCTTCTCGGGAAGAAGTCCGTACTCCGGCAGAAGTCCTTGCTGCCTACGGCTAGCTCGCTGGTCCTTGGCGACGTTGGCGCGGTCCTCCGGTTTCGGGCTTGGATCACGGCTTTGCGGGGGCGTTCGCTGCATGAACGCACAAGCACCTCCACCAGATGTCACGATGAAGTAAACAGTAGTAAAACTGTGTATGACGATACTGGTTGTTTATTGGGCGAACCTGTGCCCACAAAAATAAGCTACACTCGAAGCACAACGAAAGCGGCGAACACAGTCGGCGGTCGTCGAAATCTGATCAGCGGCGAAGCGCGTCGGCTTTTATACCTGAGTCATCGAAGGTTCCAGATTAATCCCTGATGCCCGCGTGTCTTCCAGAAAGTTCTAGACAATTCACGTCGGTCATACAATCAGGTAACATAAGCGTCGGTGAAAACAGGCAACGGAAAGAAGCATCGATAACGTTCTAGAAACTTCCGATACAGGCGCCTCCTGCGCCGAGCGATAACGTTTAACATTTGTTAGCCGGTGGAAAGCGGCCACCGGAGAAAGATAAACATGTATACGTGTCAATATACAGTATATACAGTATAAAAAGTAATCAGCGCAAGACATGGGTAATTGGAGATCGCAGGCCTTCGTCCTGCCGTGGACATAAATATAGGCTGATGATGATGATTATTATTATGATGATGATAAAAGAATATACCACACATCAGCGATGATGATGATGATGATGATGATGATGATGATATATGTTGTTTTATGGCGCAAGGGCCAGCTATGACCAAAGAGCGCCAAGGTACTGAGTGAGCAATGGTATGATCGATGACAGTGGGTGTAAAGGGGCCTAAAATCCTGCGCACTAAAGGTGCGTAAAAGACAAAATTAATAAGATCATGACAATGACGTGCTGGGGCGCAATGAATATAATATAGTATAAAAACGTGTGAGAGATACAAGGCACTACTGCCTCACAGAGACCCTTAGAAGCAAGGACTGTTTTGGCACGTAAAACCCCATAATTTAATTTTTTTTAAGCAAGGGCCTGGAGGAGAGTGCATTTCAAATATGCGGTCGCAGCAGCGTCCTCTGAAAGAGGACGCCGCTACGAATCTCTCGGGCGAAGAACTTGCAAAATGTCGATGTCGTTTAAAAAGGCTAAAACTGAATCGTTCTGAAATATCGGGTAGTTATGTAAAAACATCGCTGGATGAAGGGTTATATTCTCTTTATAGGCTTGAACAAAGTGCTTTTTTCTTTCAGGTTCTATTATTGGACATTGTACTAGGATGTGAAGTACAGTAAGTGCTTCCCCACATCTAGTACAGGTCGGGGGTTCGCCTCCTGACAAGAGGTAATTATGCGTGCCGTAAGTGTGTCCTATTCTGAGCCTACAGAATAGGACATCATTTCTTCTAGATTTCGTGGTTGATGGCCAGTTCCCTAAACGGGGCTTAATTAAATGAAGCTTGTTATGAGTCTGGCCGTCCCACAAACGTTGCCAGTGGACTCTAAGTCTCTTGCGTAGGTATGGCTTCATATCGATAACAGGGACGAGCATAGATGTGTTGCCAGCTTTTGCCTCGATGGATGTGGCAAGCTGGTCTGCCAGTACATTTCCCTCGATGTCTCGGTGTCCTGGCACCCAGCACACCACAACATGCTGCCGAGACGCATAAATACTACATATGAATGAATAAAGCGATACTATTACAGGATATTTGTGCCTCTTAAGAGATTTTAAGGCTTTTACTGCGCTCAGCGAGTCTGTGTAGATGATTGCTTTTGGTATTTTCGATTCTTTGATGTATTTAAGAGCCGACAGTATTGCATAAGCCTCTGCTGTGAAAATGCTCGTTAGGGGGTGCAGGGCGTCGGCATCTGAAAATGATGGACCAACCGCTGCATAAGAGACGCCAGCGTGAGACATTGATGCTTCGGTGTAGAATTCCGGACAGGAGTATTCATGCTGCAGTTCAAGGAAGTGCATTCGAATGTGTGTAACTGGGGCGTGCTTCGTAACATGTAAAAAAGACAAATCACAGTCTACAATCTGCCACTGCCACGTTGAGACCTCTATAGTGGGTGTCATTAGACGATGATCAAAGAGTGGGACATCCATTTCCTCAGACAGACTTCTCACACGCAACGAGAAGGGCTCTCTTACTGCTGGTAGGTTATGAAAAAGGTGGGAGCTGGACAAATAATTTACGGTGGAATATGAGGGATGTTCACTCTTTTCATTCACTCTAAGGAAATACATAAAAGCTGTGTAGGTCCTCTGCAAGTGGAGGGACCACTCATTGGATTCCACGTAAAGGCTTTCTACAGGGCTTGTCCTAAAGGCACCTGTAGACGAGCGAATACCTAGATGGTGGACGGGGTCCAGCATCTTCAACGCGGTTGGGGTGGCTGACTGATAAATTATGGCCCCGTAGTCTAGGCGTGTTCATATGAGGCTTTTATACAAGTTTAACAGACACTTTTTGTCACTACCCCATGTAGTGCGTGACAACACTTACAATATTAATTGTTTTCATGCATTTGTTTTTTAGATGTTTTAGGTGTGGTATGAATGTTAGCTTTTTGTCAAGAATTATGCCTAAGAATTTATGTTCCGTTTTTACAGGTAGACTCTGTCCTTGCAGGTCAATGTCGGGGTCAGGGTACAGTCCTCTCTTTCAAGAAAAAAGGACGCAGGTGCTCTTTTGTGGGTTTAGGCAGAACCCATTCTCGTCCGCCCATTTAGCCACCCTGTTCAGACCAAGCTGAACCTGCCGCTCACAGATTGCAAGGTTGCACGATTTAAATCCAATCTGTACATCATCGACATACGTTGAATAAAACATGTTGCGTGGGATGTATAGACGCAAGGAATTCATTTTTATAATGAAGTGAGTACAACTGAGCACCCCACCCTGTGGCACTCCAGTTTCCTGCACAAAAGGTCGTGATAAAGCACTGCCAACCCGAACACGGAATGTGCGATTCAGCAGGTAACTATCAATGACATTTAACATATTACCACGTATACCAAAGTGGGAAAGGTCTCTCAATATACCAAACCGCCATGTGGTGTCGTAGGCCTTTTCCATGTCTAGGAACACAGATAAAAAGAATTGTTTGTGAACAAAAGCTTCACGTATCTGTGCCTCAATACGTATCAAATGGTCAGTGGTGGATCGACCCTCGCGAAAACCGCACTGGTATGGGTCAAGCAGCTTGTTTGATTCTAGGAAATGTATCAGACGGCGGTTTATCATCTTCTCGAAGACTTTGCAGAGGCAGCTTGTTAGAGCTATGGGCCGGTAACTCGATACGGACGATGGATCCTTGCCCTGCTTCAGGATAGGGATCACTATGGCCTCTTTCCAGGCAGAGGGTATCTCGCCGGAGGTCCATATAGAGTTATAGAGACAGAGAAGGGCTTTCTTCGTTTCAGAGGGTAGGTTTTTCAACATGTCATATAGTATATGGTCAGGGCCTGGGGCAGATTGCTTGCAACAGGTGAGTGATGCATGCAGCTCTGCTACGGAGAAAGGTAGGTTATATGGCTCGTTTCCAGTGCTCTTTCGGTCTATTTTTTGTTTTTCTATTGCTGATTTATATCTTATAAATGCAGTGTGATGAACTGGACACATGTTCAAAATGTGCACCCAGATGGTTCGCTTGGTCCTCCAGGCTGTCTCCCTGCGTGTTTACCAGGGTAGGTGGATGTGTTTGTCGTTCTCTTACTCTATTGACCCTGTTCCAAACCTTGGCCTCATCCGTGTATGAATTGATGCTTGATAAAAATGTTTGCCAGCTGGCGCTCCTGACTTGTCTGCGTGTTCTCCTACCTTGGGACTTGAATTTCTTGTAATTTACAAGGTTTTCAGCAGTAGGATAATCGTGATGCTGCCTCCATGCTTTGTTCTGCTGCCTACGTGTATTCCGGCATTGTTAATTCCACCACGGAGCACGGCGTTTGCTAGAAAGTCCACTTGTTTGGGGAATACAGTTAGAGGCTGCATCAATTATGAATTTAGTAAAATACTCGACGGCACCGCCAATTCCGAGCGATGAAATGTCAGTCCACGAGAGCTTACTGGTAAGTGTTTGGAATTTATCCCAGACCGCTGCATCGACCTTCCACCTAGGAGCGTGTGGTGGAGATTCGTATTGTCTTGGTGCTCTCAGCAGTATTGGGAAATGGTCGCTCCCATAAGGGTTTTTTATAACTTCCCATTCAAGTTCAGGTAACATGGATGGAGAAGCTATGCTGAGGTCTATAGACGAAAAGGTTTTGTTTGCAAGACAATAATATGTAGGATCTTTTTTGTTAAGCAGACACGCACCGGATGAGAAAAGAAAATCTTGAATTAGACGGCCTCGCGCATCGATGCGAGAGTCGCCCCACAGACTGCTATGTGCATTGAGATCCCCAAGAACAAGATAAGGCTCTGGCAATTCGTCTATAAAGGACTGAAATTCGTGTTTGTGTAAGCGGTAATGTGGGGGTATGTATAGCGAGCAAATGGTGATGAGTTTGTTAAGGAGAACAAGTCGAACTGCCACTGCTTCAAGGGGCGTTTGCAGCTGCAAACGTTGACATGCTATGCTTTTGTGAATTACAATGGCAACACCACCTGATGATGCCAAAGCATCACGATCTTTACGAAAAGTAACATACTGACGGAGAAAGTTTGTATGTGTCGATTTTAAATGAGTTTCCTGTACACACCGCACTTTTGGATAGTGTTCGTGAAGTTCTTGCACATCATCGAGGTTCCTAAGAAGGCCTCTGATGTTCCATTGTATAATTTGTGTGGCCATACTGAAAGTAAATGGGTGCTGTGTGTACTAAAAAAAGGAAGTGTTGCATTAGATTACAGAGCCCTTTCCAGGCCCTGTAACGCGGGATTTCTCTTTTCTGAAGCGGTCGAGGGAGCCTCGCCGCTCCTTAGGCGCTTGGTGCGCCGCCGGGGTGGGTGTGGTGTCCATTGCCTCTTTCGAGGCGCCGGACACGCGCTCTTGCGAGCGAGAAGTTTCGCGAGAAAGTCTCGCCGCGAAGTACGAGACACTTGCTCCCACCAGCCCGGATGTTGATGGGGCTGCCTTTGGTCCTGAGCTGCGCCGGCTGTTGCCAGCTACAGCAGTGGCCGGCGAGGGTGAGGCAGCCTTGACTGCACCCACCGTGGGAGCTGCTGGCGGGCCTGCGGGTTCGCTACGCGTAGCGCAGGCTGCCAGCGAGGGCTGTTGTGGTGCCGGCAACCCTAGGGTAACCGGGCCTGTTTGCTGGTTGGGTGGAGTAGACTTAGCTCCATCCAACCTGGGGGCATGAGCCAGAAGCGACAGCTCGCTGCACACGGGCTGGGCAGGTGGCAGTAGCCGCTGCGACGCTGCCCCTTTACGCGCCGCCTCAGCATAAGTGGTCGTGTGGAATGGTGAGCACCTTTTGCGTGCTTCCCTGAACGATATGTTTTCACGGACTTTCAGTGTTAGAATTTCTTTCTCTTTTTTCCAGCTTGGACAAGACCGGGAGTAGGCTGGATGGTCACCATCGCAATTCACGCAGTAAGGTGTGGCCTCGCAATTGTCTGAGGCATGGCCTTGTACTCCACACTTGGCACAGGTGAGTCGACCACGGCAGTTCTGCGAGCCATGGCCAAATCGTTGGCATTGGTAGCATCGCCTAGGATTTGGGATGTATGGTCTTACTGCTATCTTCGTGTAGCCTGTTTCAATGATTTGTGGCAAAACGCTCAATTCAAAGGTAAGTATTAGGTGTTTCGTGGGACTTTCCTTGCTGTCCCGTCTCATAACAATGCGCTGCACATTCGTGACATTCTGCTCCTTCCATCCTTCCAACAATGCGGTTTCAGATAGGTCGATGAGGTCTGCTTCAGATACTACCTCCTGCACTGTGTTCATGGACCGATGCGGTGAAACAGTAACTGGGACATCACCAAAAGTAACAAGCTTGCTTAGTCTATTATATTGGTCTTTATCACGTAGCTCAAGCAGAAGGTCCCCGCTTGGCCTTTTGGTGACTTTGTAGCCAGGAGCTAGCGTGTTGGTCAAGCTTTTTGCAACTACAAATGGGGATATGGTTCTTGCTAGTTTTTCTGTTCTTTCGCTACGCACTACTTGAAATCGTGGAAATCTTTTGGTCGGGTGAACAAGTTCAAAATCTCGTCGGTGCGTCCCCTCTTCTGAGGGAGACGATCAAGAAGCCGAGGAAAAGCGGGTGTTCCCATGGGAGTGTGATGTACTTCGGCAGCAATGGCAGCCACCCACCACGGAGTCCAACAAGGGGACGCTGCAGCACTTAACGTGTAAGGCTGCAGGCGCCAGCCATACATTGCCGCTATAACCTTATATATAAACCCAAGAGAGGGCACCTACACAAGGTTAACCCGAGCCACCTATGAAAAGTGTGGAAGTAACAGAAGAGAAGACAGGACAGTAAGGAAAGGAGATAGGAAAGAAAAAAGGTCAGAGAGGGGGATAGGAAAATGCGACTAGCCGGTTTCCCCTGGGTGGGTCAGCCCAGGGGTGCCGTCTACGCGAAGCAGAGGACAAAGGGGTGTGTTGCCTCCGCCAAGGGGCCATAAAGGTCCGAACACCCAGCATCGGCTCAACCCCCAGGATCCCCTTTTCCCCGGACACGGCTAAGCCATGCACAGCTGGACGTGGGAGGGTCCAACCCTCGTGTGCTCGGGTACGTGGTGTCGCAACACACCAAACGCCTGCTGACGCGGACACCCCTGCGGGGCACACATCAGAGAGCTCAGGAATCCAAGATATCGCACATTCAATAAACAAACGCTCATGAAAACAACACAATACAGATGTACTGAAAAGAGGAAACGCGGACTACATTGAATGACAGAACGATGCTTAGCCATCTCTAACAACAATTTAATTACTCGAGTGAACGATATAAAGTATGGTTCTCTTTAACTTAGGGGGGAACCACATTTAAAACAAGAAATGTAGTCCATTTACGAGAGTTTTCTTTTTAAAAAAAGCAGCCTATCATGGCAGCCGACCAACAAACTGTTGCAAATGGTTTATCCTGAACTGTGGCATTGTGAGAAGTCCGTAGATCATCCCGTATTTCGAAATTGGATGGAGATGGAGTCTTCCTAAATCATTGCCGACAGAAGTCAGCAAGTGAACACACTCAAACGACATGTACATAAAATTTGACTGCCTAACCGACGTTCAAGTAATGTATCGCGCCCATTGACATACCACTTTGACGGTGCCTGAATGGTTTCCTCCTCGCCGGGAGAGGGAGAAACAAAACCTGCCAAACACGTGTCGGAGTGAGGAGAGGCGACGATTGGTCTCCCCTCCGCGCTTGCTTGCAATCCCCGTGATTTGCGTCGCCTTGGAATTAGTGTCGCGTCTATGCCTACCTCCGGGCTGCCAAACCCCTCCGATGCCGAACCCCACAAGCAAGTGCATGCAAGCGCTGCTGCAACAAAACTACATGCATACGGACAAAACACTTAAAGCTTTCATGCGTAAGCTTCTACGAAAAAGCACCGACGTACACACGCATAGTAAAAACGCATGCACTCACACACGCGCACAGACACTCAAGCAACCTGCGCACGTACTCCTTCCTCCCGCACACACACCCACGCTATTTTTTCGTCATAAAATCTGCCCGCTTTGTAGTATTCTCATGGCCTTCCCAAGTTGAATCGAGTTGCTAAGAAAAGCGGTAGCGCCACAATGAAGGGACCTTCTCCGCTCCGTGTAACATGTAATGCGACGGCCGAAACGTTCAGGCTCACCCAGCTTCGCCCGCCATTCTCGATCAATGCATTTCTTGCACGCTGGGACCAAGGTATCTATAAGAGCAGAAGTAAACGCCGAATGCCGATATCACTAGCTATAGTCATCGCGCACGAAAAATTGTTTCACCACGTTTCATCTGAGGTGACTCATGCGAGGTTGGCTCCGCTGGACGAGGTTCGTCGGGCGTGCATGAATGCCCTTGCTACTGCCCGGCCTAGAGTAGGTGTCGGTGAATGTTAGGCCTAAAATCACGTCTTCGTGCCGTCATCGACGAGGCGGTGAGAATCTCCGTCGTGTGCGGCGTGCTGAGGAAGACAACCAGGTGTCGTGGCTGTCATAGTGACGCCTAAGGCTTGTAGAAACGCCCGCTGATTATCCAAAGCAGTATCCATCAGTTGAAGTGCACAAAAGAAGAAACAATCGGTGAGCCGTAACAGACCAGACTGTGCCTAGTTTATGCGAGTGCCGCATTAGCCTCTATTTTACCCCGTTTACATATGAGATTTCTCGTGAAGGAAAGAACTCCCGTTTACGACCGAGTTTTGTACATGTATGAGTGTTGGAAATGAATTGACGTTTTTATTTTGAATACGTTCGCACTGATGAAACAAAATTAGGCGTCGAGCAGTTTAAAAAGGTTGTGCTTCATATCTCGTAGGCATGCCGGTTGTAAGTAGTATTTACAGTGCACGGAGGAAATATAGTTTCACTCATTTTCACGGCAGGAGGTTTTCACACTAATAAACTCCACTTTGTAAATGGAGGGATATCGGGTCGTGCTGTTTGAACAGCGAAGCTGTGCCGTATTTTGTGGTTCGTATCAAGAAACTACGAAGAAATAAAAGAAAATAAACGTTCCTGTTGAGGCGGGATTCGAGCCCGCGTATCCACGGTGCCAAGGTGAGAGTCGTAACCACTAGGCTATACAACCGCCTTTTTTTTTATGCATATAAGTCAAGTGCACATTACTGGAGAGAACGTGTACCAACCCTAAGACGTTATGCCCAAACATTGATTCCACATAATCTCTCAGTCTTTGGTAGAGCTAAAGCGTGCAATTTATTTTTGGCAACAAAACTCTTCTATGTGCAGCAAATAATTCATTGTTCCAGGGTTAACATACAGCAGTTTCACCCAATATTTGCAACCTTTATTTGGTCATCATCTTATGAGCCAATGAGGCGTGTCAATATTTTCAGACCAGTTAGTGCAGGCGGTCTTGGCCTGGTTCACCTTTATGTTAGACAGTTAGTGTCTCGTTTCATCTTTTTTCGAGACGGTTCTCACCCGTTAATTCGGGCGTTCTTGCAAGTTAATCTCGTCAACGTTTTACCAAATTTAGTAATTTCGGCAAATTTTGCTTCACATCTATATTTGCAGGGATTCATGCGTGATGCAGTGTATCTTTTGCCTGCCTTTTAGAGAGCTCCTTACTGTAATAATTGTACTGTAAAGTGTTTGTGCTTCTAGACGCGGCTAAGACTGTTTTGGCCGCTATGAAAATATCTTATGCATGTACGTTTTATATCGGTAATAAATACCATGAAAGAAAAAAAAAAGTTGGCTATACAACCACGCTTGCAGAACATGCCTTTATGCGAACCATGTGATTGCGCTCGAGCGTCGTCGTCTTCGTCCACAGCTGGCGCGTTCGCAAGCTGTGCTCTGCGAGGTCAAGAAAAGGTTTTGCGCTGCTTGCTCGGGAGAGAGATAATGAAAATGAGAGCGAGAGAGAGAGAGAGACGCATTCACGGAGCGGGTCCGCTGAACGCGGTGTCGGCGTTGCAAGCTGCGCTATGCAACGTGCAGTGACCGCTGTAAGTCCGAGACGCGCGAAAAGAAATTGTCGTCATGAGTAATAAGACTAAAAGTTGGCGCGCACTTCTGGAAAATATGCTGGGCTACGATCGCCCAGCTTCGCTGTTTCAGATGTTGGGCGGCCGAGTGCAAGGTTACGCGTTTTTTTTTTTTTTTTTGGCTCCGTCATTTGGTTAAGGAGGAAAAATCGTGGTTTTATGATTTTTTTACTCCGCGACGATGGAGCCGATTGACGATATTGGGCCATGGATTTTAAAAAGGCATTCAACCATAAAAAAAACCTCTTCAGGCTCATTTATGTTTACGGCGTAGGAAACAAAAACGACCAAACGTCGCGAGGCTGGAGCTCCGGCTGAAGTGACACAGGCGTACTGCTTGCATACACGCGTAAACAAACAAATACGGCCATGATGCATACACGGCGTTCACTATTCAGCCTACTGACAATTGTAAATTGTTCAGTTATGCGCCTAAGCAAGCACTTACGGGATCCGCGCTGCCGTATGTACTTCTCTTTGACTCCCGCTAAAGGGAACACCACAAAATTTCGGACGATGCGCCGCCACGGCATGCTTTCCGATATTGTGACCATACCTGTCGCCGAGTATAGGCTTAACTGGAAAGAACGGAGCTTGTGAGGGCTTGCGGAGTATAATGCTAGTATTTAATCACGTGAACTTGAGCAAGGTTCTATATCATGTGGTTTTAACCTTCCTGTGGATGGTTTCTATTCACGTGATCCTCCGTCGTAAATGCTTCCGTCGTAATGTCGGCTAATGACATCCTTTTACTACGTTTCTTAGAGGTGGTAGTAAAACGATGTAATGCAGCGTATTTTCATCCAGCATGCTAGAGTAACATTTCAGTGCAAGAGAGTTTTCAAGGAACGTCGAAAACTGCCATCTCGGCTAATTTTTGTTAACAGTGTATAGACCACGATGCGGTAAGCACACAGGTGCTTAGCACGAACGCTAATGTGTGCGGCCACAACGCTCACGCCAGTAGCCAGAATGCTTATCTCGCTATGCCGGAGCCGGTTCAGTGGAGCGTGCGGGTGATGTTAGAAAGCTTCGAACAAGATACCAGCTAGCCCGGTCTCAAATCCTGCGTGACTTGTTTTCGACGTTTCGCAGCTAAACGCACTCCGTTGTCTCGATCATCATCATCAGCGTACACTGCAGGACGAAGATCTCTCCCAGCAATCCCAAATTGCGCATGCAAATTTTTGTAATTACATGACCCCACTTCGAGTGCACTTCTTTTCCCTTGGCACCCATTCTGTAGCTCTAATGGTCCACCGGTTAGCTGTGTGACCCACGCCGCTCTCTTCTGGACTCGTGACGTTACGCCGGACATTTTTGTTCCATCGCTCTTTGAACAGTCCTTAGCTTGTTTTGGAGCTTCTTAACTTCCAAGTATATGCCTCATATGTCACCGCCGGTTGAATGCAGTCATTGTACACTTTTCTTGTCAATGACAGTGGTGAACTACCATGCGGTCAGGATTTAGTATTGCCTGACGTAGGCATTCCAACTTATTTTTATTCTCTTTTAAATGTCCATCTCATAACCAGGACCCCATGTGGGTTTCATGTAATCAGGTCCTCATGTCAGGGTCCCATATTACCCTAGATAAATATGCTCGTGCACAGACACGAGAAGCTGACTGGCGATCATGAATTCTTATCCCCTTGCCAGGCTATTGAACATTACCTTCGGAAGTGTGGCTGTTTGGGCGAATTAGTAAGGCATGACAAAAACGATAAGAGCGCAGCCGGATGAGCACGGTGAAAGAAGACAGGAGACACACGAGCGCTAACTTGCAACAAGAACGGCAAAAGCGTCAAATGCACCATTGCCAGCAGAAGCAGTTGCCAAATGACGCGTGAAATCGGCCAGGCAGAGACGATTGATAGTTTAGGGGATGACACTGTGTCCAAGCCGTCGATTGCGAACTCGCGAACCCATGCCATTCTTCGAAGGAATTGCAATACCTGCGTCGTCACTGAATGTTTTGCTGGATGCGCTTGCACGATACAGGGCCACGATATGCCTTTATATTCCGCTTTACGATTCTCAATAAATTTTCCAAGCTGGCGCTTGTGTGTCTACCGTGTTCTTCCATCGTCATCGTCTGGTTGTGCACTTAAAGATTTTAGTCATTACCCAAGTCATACCCATGGTCAAGCAATATATGTACCTAGGCGTACACATAAACGAAGAAAATATTTACTGAAGGACCCACCAAGAATATCTGAAAATAAAGGAGAAGCGGAATGCCGCAATTATGAAACACAGATCACTGTGGGGCCACAATAAGTACTATATGAGGTAATGTGTGGAATCTGGACACGACTAATAGTGCCAGCGCTAACGTTCGCAAATGCCCTTCTATGCTCAAAATCGGATATCTTGTCGGGTTTGGAAGTTAACCAAAGATCAGTAGGCCGGTTCGCTTTCGGAGCCCACGGTAAGATCACAAATGAGGCAGTGCAGGCTGACATGGGCTGGGCCTCTTTTGAAGTCAGAGAAGCACAGAGCAAAATTAGTTTTGAAGAGAGACTCAGGAACATCGATGAAAATGAATGGGCGGCTAAAGTGCAGAAGTATCTGTACCTGAAAAGCGTGGACACAGAATGGAGGAAGAGGTCAAGAAAGTTGGCAACCAAATAAAGATTAATTGAAACTGCAAATAGACAACCAGGAGTCATAGGAAAGAAAGTGATAAAAATAGAGACAGTCAATTGGATGCAAAGAATTGAAACAGAAAGGACCATCGAGATTTACAAGAATGAGAAGAAAGAAATTAGAGGGGGTAACCTGTACGTAAACACAAAGGGCAGTGCTTTGCTATTCGAGGCTCGAGCCGGTTGCCTAAGGAACAAAACATACCGGAGAAAATACTCGGGACTAGGTGAGGCATGCGTATGCTGCAGTAAATATCCTGAGACCATTCAGCCCTTCCTAATAGAATGCGAAGGGATTCACCCAGCGAGAACCGTAGGTAACGCATACCTTCCAGAAGCGCTTCGGTTTGAAGTGGATGGAAGCAACAACAGTACAGCAGCCGAGATAAGCACGAGACGTTTAGAGTATTGGAAGAACAAAAGCAAGGAAGAGATTGATACGAACTGTTCTGTTTCAGTCATAGGTAGTGGTACAACGTAGATTTTGAGGGGAAAAAGAATCATGAGCTGTATGCAAAAACGCTAGATAAAAATCAAAGCCCCTTTCTTAAAGAAAGATGGTTGAGTGCGAAGCTTTCGCCCATGCAAACTGAATCAATGTCGAAGTCCAGAGTGGACGGCCACGCAACGAACCCAAGATATGCTGAGCGACCCGATGCGATGCATATGTGATTTGAATGCTTATTTAGGATTATATGTTTCGAACGTTGAAGTTGAATGAAGACACATTTTGTTAAGCTGCATAGCCTTTATTTTAGATCATGTAGCCGTTAATTACACGCACACACTCACACCTTCACGAGCTGCATGCCGATAAACGGGATCGGCCTTACGGGCACGATCGCACTCGCGCTTACGTTCGCGTACGGCAGCCTTTTCTGCTGCCGTGCGCTGCACCCGCGGCGTGACGCCTGTAATGCAATGAAGTTCGTCTGGGTAGCGTGGCGTTGCAGTTCCCAGTGTTCTTATTGGTACAACTGCGAATTTAAACTGTAGTGTTCTACGATTGTGTTCGCAGATGCGCAGATAGTTCCATTGTGTAGGTTGGCTTTCCTGCAGTGCGTTTTCGGCGCTGACAGACGAATAAGTGAGACATAGAAAGCTTCGCTTTAAACACATGCATAGCATGCCTGAATAAATCAAGCAGGCTAGGTGACTATTTCTCCCCGCCTCGTTTCAAAGAGGATGCCATTAAATCATCATCATTGCCTTCATCTTCTGCATATTATTATTGAACCCCGTTCTCACACTTTCTCGGGTAAAGTACTCAGTCATTCGTTGCAATTCACCCCCAGTGTTGCTGAACAGGGGCGGTATTACGTAAGAGTCTACCTAGTCGACTGTCCATTTCGGCGACCGTTGATTCGCTGCTGCTTGACGTGCAGGAATGTCACCTGTCAAGTGGTAGAACGCGCGCCTCGGCTGCGGGAGGCTGTGGGTTCGATTCTCACCGCCGCCGGGCACCCACTGGTTCAAAAGGGTACAAGCGTACCCCGGCCTGGCGTTCGGCTTCCTTCAGGGGTGATACGCTTGGGAAAGGAGCCTGCGCCCTGAATTCCCGTCGAAACCAACGTGAGCAGGGAAATCAAGTGGTGTCTGGGCCGCTCCCATGGCGGTCATTTCCCATGTGGCGCCCCAAGCACCTATTGAGGTGGGGGCACCTTCGGGTTGAGGTCAAACACCCCTTTCCGAGCGTTCAGATCCCATAATGGCCGAGCACCAGGCCGGGAGCGCGCTTGTACCTATTTTACGGGTAGGTACCCGGCGGCAGCACTTGCCTCCCCCAGCCGCGGCGGATGCTCGTCTACAAGGCCGTCTGTGGTTGAACAAGAGGCGCCCAGAGACAACAGCTGAAATCTCTATTGGGCCCTCTTTCGAGATGTGGACCCCCACGACAGCCGAGCACCAGGCCAGGGGACATCTCTACCCATTAGAAAAACCGGTGGGTTCCCGGCGGCACCGGGATTTGAACTCGGTACCTCCCGCATACGAGGCGGATGCTCTACCGCTGGGCCAGCGCTGCGGAATGGCACCTTCCTGCACGTCAAGCAGCAGCGAATCAACGGTCGCCGAAATGGACAGTCCACTAGTTAGACTGTTACAGAATACCGCCCCAGGACAATGCCATCTGCAAACGAAAGGCTGTTGATATTCGCCGTTGATCATCGCTCCTAAGCCTTCCCAATCTAATATAGCTAGTGTACTTCGATGCGTGCAGTGAATAGCGTTGGAGAGACTGTGTCTCCTTGCCTGAATCCTTTCTTGATAGGTAATTTTCTACTTTTGTTGTAGAGAAGTGAGGTAGACATGCAATCTTTGTAGATATTTCCCAGGATATTCACATTTGGTTCCTGTACCCCTTGATTACGCGATGCTTCAATGTCTGCGGGTACCTCTAGTTAATCAAATGCCTTTTCATAATCTCTGAAAGCCATTTAGAGAGGTAGATTGTGTTCTGAAAATTTATCAATTACCTGATTGATGACAGCGACTTGAACCATTGTAGAATACCCCTTCCTGAAGCCAGGCTTGTCTCTTGGTTGATAGAAGTCCTGATTTTATTGAAAGTTACATTGATGAATATTTTACACATTATTGCAAGGGGCCTAACTATCGTCAGTTCTTTACCGTCATCCATCTTATGGACTAGTATAATGTTGGCATTCCTCCAGCTTTCTGGTACACTCGAAGGCCTGAGGAATTGTGTAAAGGGCTGCAAGCTTTTCAAGCAAAATGTGTTCATCTTTGAATAAATCGGCGGTTATTCCATCTTCTCCTGCTGCTTTTCCGGGTCATGTCTCGCAAGGCTATTTCAACTTCTAGCTAGTATAGAAGGAGCCTGAGTATCCTGCTCATCACTACTTCGAACGAAGATAGCGTAGATAGTCTATGTACTGTGCAGGTCAGCATAGCATTCTTCTGCTGTTTTTACTTTATCATCGTAATTGCTAATGAAATTACCCTGCTTATCTTTCACTACATACATCTTGCCCTGTCCCATGTCAAGTTTTCTTCTCACTGATTTTATCCTACGGCCACTTTTTACTGCTTCCTGAATCTTCCAGATGTTATAATTTCGAATATCGTCCATCTTCTTGTTTAACAACTATGACAGTTCAGCAAATTCTACCTGGTCTCTTGAAGTAGATAAATTCATGCTTTGTCGTTCCTTCATTAGGCACTTTGTTACTTGGGAGAGCTTACCTACTGGTTGACTTGGTGCCTTCCATTGCTGGTTCTGACATCAGTCTAGTTACGCTTTCATTCATTACCTCTATGTTATTTTCACCTTAATTGCTGCTTATTTGTTTGCGAGCAGCAGCTTGAGACTGTCTGGTTTTACCGTTACTGCATCTATGTCAGTCTGTTTCTCGTTTACTAATTTGTTTCATTCTCTCATGAAATTGAGAGAAATCCTAGACCTATGATCCCTGACTTTCTTGCATGCCTAACACTCTTGCATCCTGCACTACGCTAGAATCGGCAGATAGTATGAAATCTATTTCATTTCCTTTTTCTCCATTAGTGCTTTTACAGGGCTACGTCATGTTCCTGCGCTTCCTGAAAAAGGTATACGTTATTTCGAGTCTATTTTTTCAGCAAATCAAGGAGTTTGCTGCGAGAAGATAATTCGAATAAGCGAAGGTTTTCTTCCATTCTTGATACACTGTGGTGACGAGTGTGATTAAAAGAAATGAAGCGAGCTGCTCGGTTATGAATAGACTTAACAATATCGGTTAGTGTTGCTTGGCTTCGGTCCCAAATTTGTGGTAGGATGGTAATTCTGGCAGGAGGCACGTTCAAAAAATGAATCAATAAAAAATGATGGCATTTTTTCTGACGGAGGGCAATAAATTACAATAAATATGGGGTCCTCACATCGCAAACTGACTCTGGGCTCTTCATAATATCGTGTTATGTCGTTGAACTCAATAATCATAGCATAGGGATGCGCATGTAGAATAGAAATACCTACTCCCAAACATCGTTGAATGGTCATACAAGCTAAGTTAAGCAGACTCTTACGCGCCTTACACCGTCGTCTCAGTTATGATGATTACATTCAATCTAAAGGAAAATTAGCTAAGCAGCAAGGTCAAGTGTTCGTACTTGTTAGGCAGTGAATGTGCCTTCCAGCGAAAGGCGGTGCCAACATTGGCGCTTGTTGCAGATTATTGTTAGGCTCGACCAATTCCTTGTAATGCATTTTGTCCTCGGGCGTAAAATTCGCCGCAGCAACTGCCAGTCTATTCCTAAGCTTTTGTGGCAAGGTCATGCGCACACAAAATTTGAACGGTCTCAGCGGCGTCGAATCTCTTGGTGAAGATTGGGTCTGTTGCACTTCCAAGAAAACCACCATCTACATTGCAGTTTTCTTACGATGGCTCCTGACAACAGTCGCTTCCCGCTTGAGCATAGGTGTTCATTCATGCGTTCAAACGTGTTCAGTGCTGATCGGCCTTTTATGAGCACTCCTGCTAGCGCCAGCGCTATCAGCTTCGCCACTCAGCGCCCTCATGCATTCACTCGCAGCTTGTTCACATCCCTTTTCTGGCGACTCTTGAACTGAACGACTATGTTGCGTTGGTTTTTCATCCGCACGGGCACACGGCGTCTGAATGGAATACTGGTTGACCTACCAGCTTCGTCAGTAGTTTTTAAGCATCCTTACCATCTTTCCGTACCATCCCTTTGATTTATATGTTCAATTGGGGCGAGTTCTGATCACACTCGGTGAGTCTACTCTCTAGTCCTTTGATGCGATTCTCAATTTCGCAGCATTGGTTTCTCAGCCGCTCATTTTCCTACCTCGAGTCTTTGTTACCAGCATGAATACTCGCGATCTTACGCTTTAATTGTGAGGCGAGGGACTGGTGCCGCATACGCTGAGGCCAAGAGACAGTCGGTTTATATACTCGCAGACTCTCAAGACGCCTGCCGGCTCTTCCTTCAGGGAGTTCTACCGGCCGGGGTCCTTCGCATACTAGGACCAAGCCTCCAAATGGACCACGGGATAACCTGGTGTCCCGCGCACACCGGAGTGGAAGGCAACGATGGGGCGGATCGTCTGGCTCGAGGTATAACAGGCCGAGCCGCGATACATACCGCTCGAGCAGACGCCTCTCCGACACCCGGCAGCACACCGAGAGGCATACTTGAGGCTCAACGACTAGGAAGACGAACCAAAGCTCCACCTCACCCCAAGCTCAACAGGCGACAGGCGAGGGACTGCAGCGCCGCATACAGACAAACACCTACCCACATTTACATAGACTGCACAAAATATTTGCTAACAAACACAGCGACAGATGTCCATGGTGAGACTCCACCCCGACACTAGAACACATCACTTACCAATGCACGCAGCGTCCGGCAGACGCCGTCTCGCCGCTACTTAACGATACACTTAGCAATTGGTCGCGGGAGGCGCGACTCCCCGAACTGGACTTGGGAAGCCAATTGGCGACCCTCAACCAGGCCCGGCGCGCCGCAATAGCCAGTGGGGAGCTGGAAGAGGGGCTCCACCCACAGTGACCAAGCACGATCCTAATTTAAATAAAGTTGTTTCTCTCTCTCTCTCTTAATTGTGAGATGTCATCCATAGCTTTGGTACCAGCTCTGTGCGCTGCGGCTAAGTTTTCTTTCTGTAAATTTCTTTGTGATGATGATTAGTGGGGTTTATTAGCGCAAGGGCCAGAGGTGGCCAAAGAGCGCCAAGGCGATGATAATGGCGTGTCAGTGGTGAATGAATAGCAAATTATGAGGTGTGGATAAAACATTATTTGAGGCGTGGCTGTAAAGGGGCCTAAAAATAGGCGCTGTAAAGTCCGTAAATTCTACATGTAATAAGGTTATGACAATGATTAATGACGCGTACTATAGAAATGAAGAATACAATGAAAAAGAGCGATAAGATATTCAAGTTATTTCAGATGTAGTAATTGGCAAAAGCACTACTGCCTAAACAGAGCCCTTGAACCACAAAGGCCTGGGGGCAGGTGCTGTACTGAACTACTGTCACAGCGGCGTCCTCTGGAGAGAGGACGCGCTAAGAATTTATTGGGCTTATGACATGTAAGACAACATCGCTTAACAAAGCGAGGACTCCTTTGATTTTAAAAAGTGGATCTTTCCCAAGAAAAATGGAGGGATGGAGCGCGATACAATACCGGTATGCAAGAGGAAAATGTTTCCTTCTCTATGTTTCGGCTTCCCGACACTCCAGGAGGACATGAAAGAGGGTCAGCCTCTCACCACATCGACCACAGGTTGGAGGCTCGTTACCAGTCAACAGAAAATTGTGAGTACCATATGTGTGTCCTATTCTTAGACGATAGAATAGGACATCAGTTCGTCGTGTTTTTGTTGTACAGGGCCAGAAACCTAACTGTGGTTTAATCAAGTGGAGTTTATTATTTGTTTCGGCGTCCCACAAGCGTTGCCAGTGGTTTCGCTGTTTCGTTCGCAAAAAAGGCTTGAGATCTGTGGCAGAAATGGCAGCGGTAAGGTTAATAGCTTGAGATGTAATTGATGTGGCCACTTGGTCTGCTAGCTCATTACCCTCAATGCCCCTATGGCCAAGAACCCAGCATATTGTCACATGTCTACCAGATGAATAAATATTGCATAAGTATGTGTGAAGCTCAATAAAAACAGGATTTTTGTGTATTCTTATAGACATTAGTGCCTTTACGACACTTAAGGAGTCCGTGAATATTATTGCATTATGTAGTTTTAATTTCTTAATGTGTTTAACCGCAGACAGCACTGCATAGGCTTCTGCAGTAAAGATGCTTGTATAAGGGTTCAATAAGTCCGATTCAGAGAAAGAGGGACCAATTGCCGCGTAAGATACGCCAGCGTGCGACTTTGATGCGTCGGTGTAGAATTCAATTAACAAAATAAAGTTGTTTTCTCCTCCTCATATTCTTGTCATCTACTTTCGAGAAATTTGACACTCAATTGATCTAGACCTCTGTGTCATCCCAGACAGCCGAAAGCAACCTTGAGGCGTGTTTCGTTCACTGAGATTTCATGACAATACCGGACGCGGAAGCAACATGGCAATGTATGTACTACGCGTAGTTCCATCTTCGTGTCTGAGTTTAAGCAGTGAAATGCAGTTCGTACCATAGCAAACATCAGGAGATGGTTATTTTCCCCCGTACATGAACACCCTGTTTTTGGCATCTAACCGAGGTATATAAAATTTTAAAACTGTTTTTCAAGGTCATAACATAACAGTAGACAATAAAAACCACCTTGAAGACCGATTATATCCCCATAGCTGCGTTCGTGTCTCAAGAGGGCATACAATGTTACGCGTTAATGCAACGTTATGGCAATGCATGTTACGATAGGGATAGGGATAGGAGAATATTCCAACTTTCGAATACAAATCGAAAATTACACACGAACCATTTGAATTCGTATTAAAAAAACTATTGGGTATTTTCGAATATTGAAACTAATCAAATATTTCTCAACAATCGATTGTTGATGTCGGTTTTCTACTCTCCGTCTGTAAATTATCGGAAGTGAAACAAGGACAAGAGCTTTGGAAGCAATGTTGACACACAATGGGCAATGCATGCTTTGTTTTCGGTTTCACGGAGGAAGCCATATCGGAAGCCGGTGGTTTTTGCTTTTAGTCTGTAATTTTGTGTTTCATCCAGTCTAGCAAGTGATGTTTTCTTTGAAAGGGGCCCTCTACGCCATTCCTTCAGGAGTATTTTTTTCCTTTTCTTGTCTACAACTTGTCATCTTTTTTAAACAACCATTTATTCAGCATTTTTTAAAGGCTCGTCCTAGTGCAGCCATACATTCTTGGCATTCTTGTTAACAAAAAGGATCTAAACGTGGAGTTATTATACTGAGGATTAGCAATCTTGCATTTAAATCTGAGGCTGATTTTCCGTGATAGTTGGCTGTCTTTTCTTCACAAGTGGATCGGCATGCTGGATTCCGCAGGTCGTGCGTTGTGTTGCTTGGTTGTTGACACGAGCGCACAATTTAGCAAGTTTTGAAGGGGCTGAAAAAACTACCGAGACTTGAATTTACTCGCGACCTTCTTCAGGTTGTGGGCTACACGGTGAGAGTATGGTATGACTACGGATCTTAATCTCCTGGTTTGTTGTTGCGCGTTTTTTCTTCCTTTACCTTTTATCTTCTAGAGCAAGGATTCTACTACAGAAGTTAAAACTGTCTGTGGGAATGGCGCTTTAATAATTCGGTAACATGCACCAACTTGCCCAACAAGAAGTTCTGCTTGAATACCTTTCTTATACAGTGGGCCCTTTAATATGTGTTTCCTCCCCTTCATCAATTTTGGCCCCCTCGTCACCAACATGACATGGTCTTCATGCCGTGTCAGGCACATCTCGTTTTGCCTCAAGAAGGGATTGATCCCCGGTGAAATTTCCGCCCTCTTTGGTGCCATTCAACCTTCCTACGGGCAGGTGAAGCGGGTGTGTAGGATTTTACGTTCGGAACTGTGGAGGCAAGTGCGGCTCCTTTTTGACTATTTGCGCGTTACATGTCACACCAATTATCCTGAGTGGCTTGCCGAGAAGAAATTCCAGGAATACAGGAAGCTTGCGGCTCAAACGGTGGAATTATGGTGGGTACACATGTTGAACACACCCAAGCCCCCAGACAAGAAGAGGTCCAGTGGAATTGTAAGAATCCTGGGACAAGCGCAAGTCACGGAAGAAGTAAAAAATGTTCTGGAGTAGGGACCGAAGTTCAGTCTCGAACCTGAAACCGCAGCGCATGAACTCTTATTGAATAGGCGTATCGCCGAGAAGGCGTCACCTGAAGACCAGGAAAGGTGCCTACTGGAAGGAGTAGACGCTCTGTCAAGAACAGTTTCGAAGAGAACTTCGCGCAACCGGTTTGTGATAAACAAAGTCGTCACCTTCTTCAAGGACAAAGGCCTGCTACTTCTATAGGCGGACAAGGAAGGAGGCTTGATTGTGGTCCCACAGGGAATTTACAAGGAAAAGGCTTGCCGAGCTGTGGAAAAGAATTTCGCGACGTCAACCCTCAAGCCGACTAGAGTGAAATCTCAGGCAGTGTCCCTCTGCAAGGAACTGGTACTGGGAAAGATAGCAAATGCCATAAGTAAGTGCAAAAATAAGACTTTGAGCATGCTTTTTGCCGCCAAGACCCACAAAGAAGAAGTTCCGTTCCGGTGTATTGTGAGCGAACGTGAATCTTGGCAACGTCATGTTAGCCAGTTTCTTCTAAAACATTTGAGTTCACTTAACGTAGAAGATCCTTTCGAGACAAAAAACTCCCATGATGTGGTACAACTTTTGCAGTCCTGCGGTACCGTAGGTAATTTTTTCTCGGTTGACGTTAAGGATCTTTTCTATTCTATCCCACACAAGGAGCTGTTTTTAGCTGTTCAGGCACGTATTGAAAAGAAAGGCACTGTACAGTTTCAGAATACTGTGGGCGTGTCAGTTGAAAATTTCATTAGGCTTTTACAGTTTTATCTTTGATCCACGCTAGTTCAGTTTGAAGATAAGCTTTATGTTCAGAAGAAGGGCATCTGTATAGGGTCATGTGTAGCCCCTATCTTGAGCAATATTTCTCTCTCGGCCGTTGATCGTATTTTGAACAGCATGCTTGACAAAAAGAAGGTATTGAGAGTATTCAGATACGTAGATGATTTCCTAATTCTGTTAAACAGTCAGGATCCACCAGACCATCAAGGAACTGACAAAGAGATTCTAGAAGTTTTTAGAAAACATAGCCATGGTTTGGAATACACCTGTGAACTACCAAAAAACAATAAGTTACAATTTTTAGACCTCGAGCTCAACCTGGGAGCAGAAGTGCACTGGAAGTACCACCCCCGAGCGCGAAAAGAGCTCTTGTCTTATGAATCAGCCCACTCTAAGACAGTAAAAAGAGCGATAGCCACAGCGGCATTGCAATCGGCTGCCAGGAAATCATGTGAGCATGGTATACGAAGCAGCTTGCAACTGCAGATTGAAAGGCTACAGGAAGCGGGATTCCCACAGCCAGTTTTAACTTCTATAGTAGAATCCTTGCTCCAGAAGATAAAAGGTAATGGAAGAAAAAACGCGCAACAACAAACTAGGAGATTAAGACCCGTAGTCATACCATACTCTCACCGTGTAGCCCACAACCTGAAGAAGGTCGCGAGTAAATTCAAAGTCCCGGTAGTTTTTTCAGCCCCTTCAAAAGTTGCTAAATTGTGCGCTCGTGTCAACAACCAAGAAACAGAACGCACGACCTGCGGAATCCAGCATACCGATCCACTTGTCAGTTGCAAGGAAGGGGTGGTTTATCAAATTCCACTCTGATGCCAAAAGGTTTACATTGAACAAACGGGGCGATGTTTGAATGAACGAGTAAAAGAGCACGAACGCTCCCTAGGGAAAGGGACTGGATCCAATATGGCTATCCATTGCAAAGAGTGCGGTGCAAGCCTCGCCTAAGAGATAGCATTGTCCTGGAGAGAAGTCGAGACAGCGTTGCCCGTGAGCTGAAGGAAGCCTTCCACATTAAAGGGAAGGGCCTGGAATGCGTCAGCGAACCGTCAAAAATATTGTATACAAGTGAACTGTCATTTTTATAAGACCTTGGTTAGAACTAAGCACGTTGATGCGCCGCTGCCTGCATGCACTGGGAAAAAAAGTCTTAATCGTTAGCTTTCTAATGGGGTTACAGCGCTGTTTTGTGTATCGCTTAACCATTATCTTTTATGGTCTTGTGGCTCTATACACCACGTGTCATTGTCGCGAATGTCATATTTTATTCGAGTTTCATCATCGTTTACAATCTTTTTATCACCTTTTTGCCTGGTTACCATGTGAATTTCGACAACGTGTGAGTTTCGCCGCGAGATATGCCTATATATTGTGTGTTTCCTGCAATAAAACATCAGTTGTTAGTAAGCGCTCGTCCGTGTCTCTTCTTGTGTCGTCTGTTTGGCACTTTAATAATTCAGTAACATTCAAGGCTAGTTAGCAGGGGGATAAGAAATCTGTTTAATATAGCGCTTATGAAGCACTGTCCAAATTTAATCAACGGAAGTTTCAAGCAGCAAGTCATACGGCTCCTATAAGCAGGCTATTCAAATCGCATGTTGATTTCTGTCGCAGAAAATATGTTCTAGAAGACTGTAGTGGTGGCAGCTGGTGTATGGTGAATGTCCTAAGGCACATTCACCATACACCAAAATGTTGAAATGAAAAAAAAATGTCGCAGTTTCGCCTGAAAGGCGAACCATCGATTGCGATAGCAAATTACTAGAGAGCTATTCGGAGTAGGGATAGTAGTTTCATCGGCTGCATAAACTTGGACACATTGGCTTACTAACTCAATTAACAATCGCGGTGCCAGCGCGCACAAACAAACATGAATAGATCACACTGAATGACCGCAGCCAACGGCTGTAAAACGCTGGCAGCAAGCGCAGGTTCGCGCGATCTATCGCTTCAACGGAAACTGAGCGGCGAATGCACAGCGAATACAAAGGTCAGAGCCGTGTGGAGATGAGAGACGGTGCGGGCGACCGGCACCGACGGGCAAAGGGCAGTGAAGAAGTTGTTGGCAGAAGAGAAGCTGCTCCCCTCCCCTCCCCCCCTCTTCCCGTTTCTTGCTTTCGCGTGGGAGATTGAGTGGCAAGATACGCCTTTGGTGCCGGAGCACAGCGCCTCTCCGCCTCCCTCCCTCCCATACTCCCACGGCCTTTCGCGTGACGGTCGCGTTTGCTTTAAGCCGTGCGTTCGCCCTCCGTGATAGACGAGGCAACCTAAAGTTAGCCCGCGCGGCACCAGCGCCGCCCACTCCCCTGGCGGAAGGATGGAAGTGTCGAAGGTCGCCGCCGGGCCAGCGCGCGCCCGTGTTCTCTACGGCGCGAGCGACCGCGTGCGTTGTTTTCGTGACGGCGAGCGCGACCTCATCAACCAGGAAAGGTGCAACGCAATACTGCTGTGTTGTTGATTGCCACAAGAGCCTCGAAAAGTCGAAAGCGCCCGTGAAGTTCTACAGAATTCCGGAGAGGTGGTACGAGGAGGACAGACGACAAGCGTGGATAACTGCAGTGCGCCGAGTCAAGTAAGTCACGTACTTTCGCATAAGCGTGCGATATCACGGCCGCTCGATAAAAACGCAATAGTATTGTGCCTGTATCTAGCGCATGGCCGTTTGTTTAGACGTGTCGCGTGAATCGTACAGTGAAATCCGCCGTGTTAGCTTAGCGGCCAATACATACGTGTAGCGCCGCTAAGCTCGACGACGCGAGCTCGATTCCCGGCCACGGCGGCCGCATTTCGATGGGGGCGAAATGCAAGAATACAGTTCTTGCCATGTACTTTGATTTTTGTGCACGTTAAAGAACCTCCGGTGGTCAAATTTATTTTTGAGACCCTCCATTACAGTGTGTCTCATAATGATATTGTGCTGATGAGACGTAAAACCTACGAATTTAATTGATTGTATTGTTCGTTCACTCGCGATCGGCAACGACTGGCTCAAGATAATTATATCCTTTTTCCAAATGCTGCAACTTAAATTACTAGTTATACAGGCAACAAATAGGGCCGCACGTGCTTGTCTTTTGTGTGGTGGCAATCCGTATTTAATGCAAGCGGCGGTCATCGCATGCGTCGGTAAGCGGCAGATCGCAAAGCAGCTATCCGAGACGCGCGCGTTATGTTTGTTGCTTGGTCATGCTTTCTGCGTTCCCAATATCCAAGCATGTTTTAAAGTAATTGCCACCTTGCACATTCTTCCTGCTTCACTCTTCCCGCCAAGAATCTTCGTTTCGTGTAGCAGCCGGCCATCGGTGTGAGCTTACTTTTGCTGCGGCGGGGCATTCGCCCGACGAAAAACTAGATTTGCTTTGGTGAGGCATGTATCGCAAATTCTTGCGCTCGTGCTGCTGGTCCCAAGGTAATCGCTGGTTACGGTGACCTGGGTTCATTTCGCGGAGCAGTTTGTACGAGTGATTTCTCATGACCAGTGAGAAGATACCTTGCTCAATAATGCAATGAGTTGCCATGACAAACATCTGCATTAGATAAGGCATGATATACATTAAATATTTATACAGCATGATATAAGGCATTCTGCACATATGTAGTTCTTACATCGTTAATTAATTTTATTGGCTTATTGGTGCCTAATGCATGTGTTATTTCTGTTCCGACAGTGCTGATGCCACTCCCTCGGAGCCAAATTGAGAGCAGCGGTGTGTGCGCGCCCAGCGACCAACGAAACCAACCGCAATCGTCACCGTCTCTGCACATCTCTGCAAGCATGCATGACCGCTTTGTGACTGCATCATAGAGAAATAAAAGTGACTAAATTACTGAACTCGGTGTGTAACTCTAACTCGATGTCGTATACAATCTTGTTGGACACCTTTGACACGCACTTGGCTTTCACTGTCACATCACCGCCCACAATTTTTCAACACCACACACGTGTGGAAGCAGACGCTTCCCTTTCTTGAGGTTGCCGCCACGAAAAAAACTGTTGGCGTCGGCAACCGTCTTGAAATCGCACTGCAGTCTTTGCATCGCTGTTCAGCAAGCAGGCGATCTGCCGCCGTCTAAAACGGAGCGCCGTGAGCACGAGCAGCGAAAGAAAGCGCGCGCGAAACAATGTAAATAAAGCGGAGACTGCACCACGGAGCGACCGCGCTGCTTGAAATTGCCACATTGGGGGCGCTGTCAGGAGGCGCAGCAGCACCTTCAGGCGATCGTTTTCTCGTCTATAGCGCGCGTCCCCCGCGCGCTTTCGCTCGCGCATACGGCGCGCGGCGACGATTTTATCGCCCTTGGAATCTATACGGAACCTCACGGCGACGGCGACGCCGATGGCAGAAATCCGGTTGAAGTGTCCATATAATTGCTATCGCAATAAAAATCTACACAACCCACGCGCTGTGGGTTTAAGTGACGTTTTCAGCGGTGTTTCTGAACAACGCAGTTCCTGCTTAGCGGCCATTTGTAAGTGCACACCGCACGACCCACTTGGACACATTTTCACTGGGAACCACCTCGTTAAACATTAACTTGTTACACTCGATCATGCACACGCCACGCATGACGAAAAAGGTAATACGGCGTTGGAACGACCAGGACCGCCTGACCGCTCGCGCCAATTCTTCGAAGGAAGAAGCAAGAAAGCTTCGCTTTAAAAATAAGGTAGCCGCAGAATATATTTAGAACGAAGTCGAAACTTACAACCATGTTTGTGATTTCATTCGCCAAGGGCATTACTAATTTGTATAATTCCTTGCAACAGCGATGTGGCGCCACATTATAAAGAATGAAGAAGAAGAAGAACGTAAACTTCATTATCAAATCGATAAGATTTGAGTCCGGCGTATTTTTAGTGGGTCTGGGCACCCGCCGCGGACGCGGTTCCGAGACCTTGTCTCGAAGCGGCTTCCTCGGCTCGCTGGACGGCCCAGAGCTGTACTGTCAGGTTCGAGCTGAGCAGTGCGGTCTTCCAACGCGAGCGGAGGCTGGCGGTGGAAGAGACGGAGGTGTCGAGACTGCCCGAATTGTTTGTTATGTCCTGACATTCCCATAACATGTGATTAATAAGTAACTGACTTACTTTAAAATGAAGTGCTGCTGAGGTTGTGAGGGACATGTTGCGTGTAAAAATATCCTCACAATTTTAAATTGTATTAACTGCGTAACAGAGCTTATCCCGGAAGAAATACCGTGTTTACGTACCTCACTGTGCACAGAAAATTTTTAAACATTGGCCTACTTTTGGCAAAACTGAAACCGCCTTACGTATTTGTTATGTCACGCTTCCGTGAGCGACCGCTAAGAGGCCTGAGAAATAGGTACCTCCCCTTGTTCGGAGCTTCCATCATACACGTAATATGAAGGCAACCAACATGGCACCACTTTCGTTCTTGAATTTGCTGTGTGTGCAGGCGCCTGTTTCAAGCATATTTGTACAATTGGCTTGATGGTGTACTTATCTGCCACCAATATTCGTTAATTGTTGCGAAGATTAAAGTATGAACGATGGGGTGCTAGCATTTCAAGCAAAATGCAATCTGCTGCATGTCGAAAGAATTGAAAGCCAGCGACACGTAGCCAGGTAATATATTTTTTTTCGTCCGCGCGGTCTTTCCACCGATTTCCCTGCTAAACTTCTGTCCCACTGCTACAGTTACGCCGCTTGCTGAGGGCGTGAGTTCCATTCCCAGCCGCAGAGGCCTCGGTTCGATCGAGGAAAATGCACAAACTTATTTAGATTAAGCTCTTCCCTTCCTTGTTCTTATTTAGATTAAGCGCATCCTTGTTCCATGCTGCCTCTGTGGTCCATTTGTTCACGCAGTTAAACTATGTTCACCAAGTTGAAGAAACCCAGGTGGTCAAAATCAATTCTGAGCCCTACCGGCGTCTGGCATGGCCCCAGTATTGCTTTGGTACGTTTAAGCCCAGGAATCTATCACTTACGCCGCAGAAATTTCTTGCCTAAGAGGTGCGAAAGAGACCCGTTGCACCGCAGCCGTGGCCGCATTTTGGGCGCACCCTTGTAAAGAATGCTCCTTGTACATTTCCGTCCGCCGTGCGTTTCCCCCGTAAGTGGGCGGCATTGTGCGGCCGCGTTTAGTAAAGCCTGGGCAATGCATGGGTGACCCAAATAACAAATAATATATGTTCGCCCTTTTCCAACTCTCTCGTGCTGCTCTTCGACAGAGTACCGGTTTCGCAAGTCGATTCAAGGCTGCCGAGACGGCGTCTTTCTGGTCAAGGCAGCCACTATAACCTTCATACTATTATATATATATATATATATATATATTCAAAAAAGGCAAAAAGACGAACGTTTATGGTATATGTACTGACTGACGTTTCGGCCGGAGGACCGGTCTTCGTCGGAGTGAATACAAGTGTAGTTGCGTTACAGGTATATATAGAGACACTAGACACTTATCGCGTTGTCCCACAGGACATGCGCACAATCAAACCCTAGTCATAGCACGGTGAGAAAATGGAAAATGGACGGGCAGTTCTAAAAATCACAGCAGATGGAAATCATCCCTACATATAATCACATAATCATGCGGTGTTAAAAAAGTACAAGCTGCGCACGAGTTTATAACATGAACGCGAATGCTGTCTTCCGGCCTGCGGCAGAAAGCAGGATTAAAAATGCGCCCGTGCACAGATTTAACAATGCACACGTGGACAAAACCCGGTATATCATGAATTCACAAAAAATAAGAATAACTTCCTATTGCTGCAATTATACAATAGTCAGTCCACACGTGACCTGTGCAGAGAATGCCATAGACGCGTAGCTGCCAGTCACCGGGCAAAAACACAAACTTTCCATCTAGAAAAACCTCATACAGACAGCCACAGTGAGCACGTGCACAAGCAACATATATATATATATATATATATATATATATATATAATATATATATGCTTATATATATAGATATATATAAAAGCAGATAAATGGCGTTCGACGTGTTACAGTTGAAGCTGCCTTTAAGACTTAGAGATTGACTCCAACCAAATAAGGAATGTTACTAGCCCGACGTTTCGGAACCAATTCGGCTCCTTCTTCAGGGGGTATTCTTCGCAGGTGGCGGTGTACCGCTTTTACAAGGTCCGTCGTAACAAAGGAGAGGAAGGGGGAGAGAGCGTAAGGTGCGGAGACACTTGGCAGGGCACCTGTTCTAGACAGACAAAATAGGTGGTGGGGGGGGGGGGGGGGGGGCTTCGGCGTCGGCGGCACCAAAACAACTCGCCCCCCCCCCCCCCCCCTGCTCCTCGTCAACGCATTCCCGCGACTAAAGGGCGCCCAGCATCGGTCAACCCAGCCGACCAGCGACGCCGAAGGCCCCCACCCCACTCCTCCATCTATTTTGTCTGTCTAGAACAGGTGCCCTGCCAAGTGTCTCCGCCCCTTACACCCTCTCCTCCTTCCTCTCCTTTGTTACGACGGACCTTTTAAAAGCGGCACACCGCCACCTCCGAAGAGTATCCCCTGAAGAAGGAGCCGAATTGGTTCCGAAACGTCGGGCTAGTAAATTTCCTTATTTGGTTGGAGTCAATCTCTAAGTCTTAATCAATTTTCACAACCAGACAGGTAATTCTGTCGAAATGTTTAGCTTCAAGCTACCTTTGATACGGAGCGCGAAGTTTGAAGCACTGCTTTTCGGTGTTATCGTGGTTAGCATATGCGGGCATGCTTTACAGCGTGGACTGCAACCTGCATGTACGCGGGCGCGCACTTTAGAAGACGTTATCAAATCGCGAATGTTTTTTTAGCGTCGCTGCACTACTCGTGGTGCCTCTGGCAAAATTATTCTAAGTCTTTCACTGTTCAATGTGAGTTGCTGATGCAGGTTAGTTTTCCGCTGTTTTCGTTAATACCACAAGAAAGACCGTTGAACTTGTATATCAGGTAAGATTCGCGGACTAAACGTTTAGATCGTGGTGGGAAGGAAAACTAGATTGCAATATAGCCACTCTAATACTGTCAAAAGAGTGCCCAGCTAAGCACAGGTGTTTGGACAGCGGAAGGTGTAGGGAGATGCTTTGCGTGAGAACGATGATTATTGAATCGTATTCTGAACGGCGCTTCTGTTTGACCAATATATTGTAGGTGGCACGTACCACACTCAAGCAGATAAATGGCGTTCGACGTGTCACAGTTGAAGCTGCCTTTGATACGCAGCGCGAAGTTTGAAGCACTGCTTTTCGCTGTTATCGTGGTTAGCATATGCGGGCATACTTTACAGCGTGGTTTACTACATGGACTACAACCTGCATGTACGCGGGCGCTGACTTTAGAAGACGTTATCAAATCGCGAATGTTTTTTGAGCGTCGGTGCACTACTCGCGGTGCCTCTGGCAAAATTATTCTGTCTTTCACTTTGGCCCAGAATATTTTGATACCGTTTGAGAATGGCAGAAACATTCAGAATAGACGCCGAGTGCGTCAAAATAAGGTTAGTAGCAGGAGTGGTCACCGCCGGCTTTAAATTCACGAGAATATCTTCCCTTTTCAAGTTATTGGCTCGTTTTATTGCGTCATCAATAATTTCCTTAGGGTACTGGCAGCCCACGAGTGTACGCTTTAGCTCTGCACAGTTAGCATCAAAATCTTTTTGTTCAGAGCATATACGCCTAATACGGTGTGCCTGACTATAAAGGATCGCGGTTTTACAATGATGAACGTGGCTACTTTGCAAATGGAGATATTGGCGCCTGTCCGTTGGCTTTTTGTAAAGTTTGGTTGTCAAATTATTTACGGTTATTGACACTGTAACATCGAGGAAGTCAATCTCTGACGTTGAGTGGTTATGTGAAAACTTAATGCTCGGGTGAATGCAATTGAAGCCAGTTATAAAGTTATGAAGTGTCGATTTGCCATGGGGCCATACAAGAAATATATCGTCAATGAAACGCCTACAGTACACAGGTTTTAGGGTGCAGTTTTCAAGAAATTCATTTTCCAGTATGCCCTTAATATTATGGGAGAAGCTCGAGCCGCGAACCTTAGCTAGCCTCAGTTACCGGCTGCATGTTTTCTGTAATGTTATCTTATAAGATTCAGGGTGGTTCCCGGACACTTCATTAATAAATAACCAACATGCAGCTATCAGCAAGTCTTACAATCAGCCAGTCCTTGCAAACGTTTCAAGAACGTGTTTCTAAAACAACAGAACCCTCTTACAAGCATTATTTGCTCCAGATCCCCACTGACGGTGGGGATCTAGGTGACAGATATCCAAGACCAAGGAATCCTCGCCGCCTCTTCTCCACATCCCCAAGCCTGGGCGACGCCATCTGGGTGGCACCCCTCTAGAAAGTGGGAAAGATATGCGTCTGCTCACAATAGCAACGCCCCTGAAGATCTATCTACCTCTCTAGAATGTCTACATAGTTCTGGTTCAAACGTTATGACAATGATGTATTGTGAAAGTATTGGGAAAATTATGCATTTTCCAGGCCGTTTCTAAGTAAACTCTTGGTTGGACTAGTTAAAGTTTAGGAGTTAAAATTTGCATGGCGTTTCAAGACAGATCCGTGTGGCCTCTGTGGCATAAGCAGATGCACGTTGTCGACATGCTTTGGCAGCAAACAGTACGCATTTGGCCATATATTTGGTAAAAATTACAGATACGCAAGTGAAGATAAACCATACTTTGTTTTTTTGTGCTTTCTCTAATGGCCCCGAAGCATTACATAAGGTGGTGGAAGGAAGGGGGCCTCATTCCATGTGTAACGAAACGTATAAGAACATAAGTAACAGAACATAACAACAAATAAAAGCACTGGCCGACAAACAACTAGAACAAACGGAAACGTGCTCTGTATTGTGCCCACTGAACAAAACGAAAATAACAAATAACTTTTTTAAAGGTCGAGTTAAATTTCAGAAACTGTGGGCTGCCAGCCCACAATTTATGAAATGTAACTCGACCTTAAAAAATTGGTAAGTATTGTTGTCGAAAGGGTAAATTGAGAAGTGAGACTAAGCAAACACGAGAGGGCGAGGTGAGGAAAACGATTAGTATGCTTTGGAAGTTTACGCAAGATAGTTAAATGTGCCGGAAGTGTTTATGATCGGTGCATGAAGCTACGAGGATTTTTAGCTGAGTTTGTTTATTTACGTACATTATGGTGAAACAGCGCAGACGGCGGGACATATGAAAATTGGCATGACAATGCGTTTACTATCAATGCATTCTTTATTGGAAGCATAATAGTAAAATAAGGCAGAGGACAGAGGAAGTGGCTCTGCCGACCGGCCCGGAAGAGCAATTAGAAATGAATTAACGAATCATACTTGATGTTAAGCATGACTTGACTGGAGTAAAACTCCGAACAGCACTAAAAGTAAACAATTACTGCAAAAATTACGAGCGAAGCTGACGGTACTGGTCACTTGTGTAATATTAAAAAGTTCGAATTTTGCGTTGCTTTTTTCATCTTTTAGCGTTCATATTTCGTCCAAGCAAGTAAAAAGGTCGCCAAAGCACCTGCAACACGTTTGCATTGGTAATACAGGTAAGACTCTCAAAAGGTGGACGCACTACGTTTGTAGCATGTTGGTTACACATTCATTTCGGGCGCAGCGGCGGCGGTAAAGGGACGGGCCTCAGAACCAGCATTTATAACTTTTGCAGGCACGATGCAGTCGAGTTTGCAGCACGCAGGATTAGTCTAACTTCAAGGCAATTTTATCGACGGACTGCCGACTCACGCATTTGGCGTGGACCTGCTGAATTCGCCGTTCACTGGATCCCTCTTCCCGCTAGGTTGCATTTTTGAAACTGTTGTGTCAACGGTACATACACATCTAGGAGTGTATCTAGAAGCATCGCTATATTTTGCTGGTTTTCCCACCCCTCTGATAGCCACGTAGCCTGTGCAATCGAAACTTCCTTTGTGTATCGTGTTGGTATGAGCCATTCATCTCGATTGTTGCTCTGTACTTTGTAAGAATGGCTTCTGTCCCAGCTAGTGAATGTTTTGCTTGTGGTAAAGCAGTTTCAGCCACGGAATTTTGGAAATGTGTAGATTGCACAAATGTCTACCGCTAGGTTCAGGCGCGACTGAAGGTACATATGGGACCAAGTCTGAATCTCTTCGTGAAAACTGGAAATGTCCCACATGCCACACTTAGGGGAGGGCTGGCCAACAGCATCATTTACAAGCCTCACTTTTAAGTATTAGCTTAAAGCTTGACTGATAAGGCTGATGGTATCGAAGAAGCCATCTCTCTGAAGTCAACTAAATATCATGAAATAATGACTGTAATGAAAAGACACTGTGAGGACATAAGGACTCTGAAGCATCACTGCGAGCCGGCCTAGTTGTAACTGATTCATCTATTTCATAATTTATTTCATAATACTCCTAAAGGCCCCCGAAGGGGTATTACATAGGGGGAACAGATACATAAAAGAATGAGAGCTTTGCGCGTTACAGAAAAAAAGTATACAAGATTACATCTAGCAAAATACGCAAATAAAACAGAGTACAAAATACAATAGGCAATGAAAATTAGAGGGAAAATACAAAATTGACTGAGAGGGCATCAAATTGATGCAACATACCAGGAAAAGAAGTAATACGAGGTCTTGCTCGGAAGCTGCGTAAGTTGCCAACTTCACAAATAAATAAGACATGAATACACCTATACAATGTACACGCAAAACGATAAAACTAATGATCAAAATAAGTAATATATACACTGAACAACATATGAAGAAACGTTAAAAAAGTATATGACCCACTGTGGTTGCTTAGTGGCTATGGTGTTGGGCTGCTAAGCACGCGAGGTCACGGGATTGAATCCCGGCCACGGCGGCCGCGTTTCGATGGGGGCGAAATGGAAAAACACCCGTGTACTTATATATAGATGCACGTTAAAGAGCCCCATGTGGTCCAAATTATTCCGGAGTCCCCCACTACAGCGTGCCTCATAATAAGATCGCGATTTTCTCACGTAAAACCCCATACTTAAAATTTTTAAGTATAATTACACGTAACTGTTGCGTAAAAGTTCCTGAAAAGTTGCGCAATCGCTTTGAGTAGCAATGTCTGAAGGAAGGTGATTCCATGCAACTAGTATTCGGGGAATGGAGGAGTTAGCATAGTGAGCTGAGAGACAAGTTATGCGTTTTACCTTGAAAATATGGTCTCTGCGTGGAAAGAAGGCTGTCGGTGGTTCGAATATCCGGTGAACGTACGTGTAATGATAAAGTTTGTGCAGCAGTGAAAGGCGGACACTTCTGCGGCGATGCGGTAAGTCGTCAAGCTGACCGCGAGCTTTTAGTGCTGAAATGCTAGTATAGGGTGAATAATCAGAAAAGATGAAACGGACGGTTTGGTAAAGCGATCCAATTTCTTGGGTGATACAGGTTAAGCAAGGATCCCCGATAGCTGATGCATACTTGATTTTGGGGCGTATTAATGTATTGTATGCTAGTCCGCGCGGTTTAGCTGGAGGAGACGTTTGAGGAGACCTAATGAGCGGTTAGCTGATGCCAACGTCAGGTGGATGTGATGATGTCACGTTAGATCAGACTGTAAGTGAACACCAAGGTACTTATATGAAGTGGTAAGTTCAATTATGTTGTTATAATTACGTGGGAAGTTCGAATACGGTGGTTGCGCCTAGTAATTGACAATAACTTCGTTTTAGCTCTATTAAGAGTCATCAACCATGTTGAACTTCATGTATTAATGTGTTAAGATTGCTTTGAAGAGTATATTTGTCATTGTCACATGAAATTAATCGGTATATTACGCAGCCATCGGCGAAAGGTCTGACGTCGGAAGCCACACAGTTAGGTAAGTCATTATTATAAATTAAGAAAAGTAAAGGGCCAAGAACACTGCCCTGCGGAACATCGCAGGTTTTTTTAGTAGAAGAGGAATTGCTGTTGTTAACGGGTGTGTACTGTACTCGGTATGAGAGGAAGTCCTTAATCCATCCATTAACGGTTGGGTGTAGTTAAGGTTGCTTCAGCACTAGTCTGTGGGGAGGAACGCGATCGAAAAGTTTTGAAATTACCACAAAGATAGCATCAACTTGAATCCCTAGGTCTAGGTATGAATGTAAGCCGGCTAACTGTGTGTCGCATGAATAACCCCGATGAAAGCCATGTTTAGCCATGTTTAGAAAACCATCGAGTGTCTGTCCCAAATAGGTGATGTTACATGATTGTGAATTTGTCTGTCTTGGTAAGCTTATATATAAAGGGACTGGTACAAACTTATTTACTGTGCCATCTTTCTGTTGCTAAGCTCTCTTGTAGTTCTTACTTGTTACTATAAGGCGCACGTGCGCTCTTCCGCCATTGCCTATCACTTTCACCGTATGTGGAATATTGTCCATCAATATCAATACTATCTCCCAAGTACGCATTCGCTCGTCCTCCCCATGTATTTATACTGCAATGTAACTCATATGAAAACACAAACTCTGAAGACGTTGTCGACTTGGCGGCAAAAGGCTGTTAGTAACTAATAAGAAGTGGGATCTAACAATCATGCTCGCTTAAGTCGTTTTTTACCGGAGCAGATCTGTTGACGAGGGTACGACGACAAACGTAAGTCTTTTGTGATGTTGTTTCCAGCTTGAGTTACATCATCTTTTCCTTATTTCGTACGTCGATAAGCTGCTAATTACCTGCAACGCAAATTGCACTGCTTCCGTGAGCAGCGAGTGCCCACAACTTCGCTCAGTCGTTCTCCATAATTTGACCGTAGCCAGCAGCGCCATTAATGTCTTGTCTTTTCCGCATGCTCGCGTGCTCGTTATTCACGCTGCACCAAGCTTCACTTATACATTCCCGTGATGCTTCATCCATTGCCTATTCATTTGCGATTTGTCGAGGGAATAAGCATTCGGGGATTTTCATAGATATGGAAGCCCACTTCTCCACGCATTCAGCGGCTCCGCAAGGTCCTGGGCCCTCGTCGTTTCCCGACGTTCTCTGTGTCTTTTATCGCTTTCAATAATCCAGGTTGAAACTTTGGATCATGTATTACGTGCCGACAAGCGCAAACAAATACTGCTCTCCATAGCAAAGATAACTCATACATCAGCTTTAAGCAAGACCACTTTCTTTTCGTCCAAATTTTATGTCTACTTGGACTATTCCACATGAAACTTACGATCACGGAATATGTGTATTTTTATGACTACACATGCAGTGTTTTTGTTTTTAAGTATGCCGTTATACTACGTTTCGCATAGCAGTCATACTTTTGATGGTCATCCATGTCTCCATGAAATGCTGCCGACACTCTTCATCTCTAAAGACGCATTATCTTTGTACTTTCGTGCTTTCCTACATTTGCGTCGACAGATGGGTTCACGTGAGCACAGCATGCAATAGCGTTTGCACTTCCCCTTATCAATGCCTTTTCGGAACGCTTTAGATTTTCTCGGGGAAACTTCCTGAAAACAGTGTGCATGATTTTTTTTCCCAGGAAGACTAGTTCCACCGCTTATATAGCCGATTTTATATTCGATTCATGGGTGCCGCCATCTTGGGCTGTTACACAAACAATTTCTTAGTTTTATGAGAAGTCCCGTAACATGGTCGTGGAACGCTGAACGTATTCATACAAGTATTTTCTTGCTTGCGAATTCACTAGTAGCGTACACTTCGCTGTTAAAGGCAGAAAACAGCAGCGTTATCAACCCAAGATGACGGCACCTAAACGCTTCCGTAAAATAGTCTATAAGAGGCAGTTTTTCTGAATAGTATTGTTGCGATACAACATGCGCTTATGAGACATGGCGCAATGGAAGAAGACGGGCATCTGGGCTTGGCACGAGCTGGCTGCGCTGCTCTTGTAAATAGTCTCTTTTGTCTGTGTCTTTCCGCAAGTAATATTTTGGTAGAGGTTTGCGATCGAGCTCGCTACCATGCCCCCCGGAGGCCCCATCCGCGTCGGCTACGATTCGTCACACTGCTCCAGTCATGACGTTTGCCCACGCTCGCGGCCGTGGTCTGTTTTCCGGCTTGGACGCCACTACGTCGAAGAGTGGATCTACGAACGCGTCAGCACTAATAAGTCGTGGGATCCAACGATCGTGCTCGCTAAAGTCGTTTTTTACCGGACCGGCGCCCCTCGCGTGTGGTACCGAACCCACGAAGATGAATCAGCAAGGTGGGACATTTTGAAAGAAAAACTTGGCGAACTCTTCGGCGACCCCTTCGGGCGCAAGGTCAGAGCAAAAAAGGCTCTTGCGACGCGTGCTCAGAGCCCCACAGAGCCCTACGTCTCATACATTGGCTCTTTGCCGCAAAGCTGACGACAAGATGTCAGAAACAGGCCCACATATTAAAAGGTATCGCAGACGACGCTTTCAACTTGCTGGTTTTGGACAACGTTTCAACTATTGACGCCATTATCAAAGAATACCGCCGCCTCGAACAAGCCTTCGTATCATGCGCCTGGCCAGTACCGCTGCTACGTCGACTTGTGAGGTCCATCGTCGCCATGTGACAGCGCATCGTTCGCCGCGAGCTTGAGGCCGCTTATTCGCCACCACGACGTCCACCGATCCATCACCAGCCACGACTACTGTGAGTCAGCCGTTGTCCGACAAGAATTTGAAAACAAGGGTCTCAACCCAGCGTGCAGCGCTTCTCTCGTGGCCCTCCCCGACCATCCTTTCCTGCCACATCCCGCGACCCGTCTGAATGGCGCCCCATCTGTTTCCATTGCTGCCGCATTGCTCGTCATTGCGGCAAGCGATGGCCAACTGCCTCTTCAACACATAACAGGGCCTATTTCCGCAACTCTGCCCCTACTGCTTGTTATGCTACCCACCATGATCGTACTGCCACTAGGGATGGTGGAATAACTTTTTTATTCCATTAACAATTATTCATTTGTCGTTTTAGCCTTTAATCGAATAATCGCTTTCGATGCAGGGTTTTTCGTCGATTAATTGATTAATCGAAATTATTGCCGGGCACCTTTAAAAGGTTTAAGCAGAGCTGTCTAATTTAGTAGGACCCTATTTTAAAGTTCGTGAGGTCGAGCCAAGTTTGAAACACAAGTGTATAAACATTTGATAAATGATAATGTTTAACTTGTTAAAGACTAAATATCGTTGGCACTAGTGGCTTTTGAAAAGGTAAACAATATATGGTGTAAGTGGCACTTAGTGCAGAATTAAATAAGATACTGTATATGGCACTAGTGAATCCCTGTGCAGTGCAGTTAAACAAGAAATAAGAAAAATGGCAAGAGTGAAAGGTGAGGTCCATCTGAAATATGCAAGAAATTGCAATATGCACAGGGCGACAGAAAATTTCTGGTTTAGGATTTTAAGCCACATGCTCTTTTCTACAGAGCGAAGGAATGTCAATTGGCTGGGATGGTTGGGTGAAAGCAACACCTTCTTTGAATGGCCACACAACCAGCACGCGACAATATCGACTCTCTGACGCTATAGATTTGCTGGAATTGACATGAAGTCTATGAATATATGGAAAAATACATGCTCCAAACTGGCGCGCATGGTGTTCCACGTCGTTAATGGACTGGGAGCAGCACGACGATCAACGACTGTGTTGCCTTGAATTTCGAGCGCATTTCAAGCCTCCGGCGGCGTGCGCGGTGTGGGGGAAGAGAGGGGAAGTGGTCGGCTCGGCGTCACTTGGGACCCGGAAAAACACTCCATAGTCGCTCTACCACACCGCACAGCCACTCCTCGTGCGCCGCCATTCCAGTACGATTTCTAAATGGACGCGCCACTCCTGCCGAGCTCTCGAAAACGGTTAATTGAACGAGCCTAATCGATTAAGTCACGAAACGTGGATATCGACGAACATTAATCGTTTTGCGAGATACATTTAGTCGAATAATGTAATAATAATCCACTTATATTACCAACCCTCACGCCCCTGCGCCGAATCACCGTCAGCCCGACGTCGTGAGTCTCCTTCGCCCCATCGCTTCTCGTCGCTGTCCAGACCCGACCGCAACACGAGGGACTGCAGTTTCTGGAGGTGAAGCTGCGTTGTCGACCTTGGTCTCAAACCTCCTGTTTACTTTGCCCACGAACCAGAACCTTGCTGACGTTTAAGGCACTGTGCTGAACGACACAGGTGCCCACCTATCCATTATGAGCACTGCCTTCCGACGATGCTGCTTAATCCTGCAACCGACACGCGTCGTCCCCGTTGCCGATGGCGGTACTGTCATTGGTACAGCACGCGTAAGCATCGCCGGCCGCCACACCGCTGGCATTTTTACCGTGATTGCCCATTGCCTTCACGACCTCATTCTCGGCCTCGATTTTCTCTCAGCGCGTTCAGCTCTTATTGACTGCTCCGCTAGCACTCTCCGCCTCGAGCTGCCTATTCTTTCGGATACTTGTGACACAAACACCAGCCGCTTAAGCTTCGTTAGACTGTCGCCCCAGTCATTATCATATATCAAACTGTCGTCTTCCCCGCCCGTTCCTGATGGAGAGTAACTCATCACTCCGCTGCCCGACATCCACTGCAATATGATCGAACCAAGTAACCCCGAAGTCATCAGCATCCTGAAGTAAAGTAATAATAATAATAACAACAAACATTTATAATGCAAGGAATCAATCATTCATTTATTTACCGTGCCCAGGAACAACTATTAGGTTTCAGTGCTGGCACGCGCATAGACTAAAAAAAAAATCCTGATGGGGAATACAAGTAAAAACAATAAATAAAAAGAAAAATTTTGAAAAAGTGTGTGTATGCAACAAGGAGCAAGGTGAATAAAAAAGAAAAAGGATGAGAAGGGCAGTTGAACAATGTGTGAAACTACGACACGGAAAGCTCGGAAGAGAACAATCACAGCGAGTTGTGAAAAAAAAATAGACATCATGGCATTTTAAATAGGGTTGTTCGTTTTCGGGTTTTATATTTTGTTAAATTCGGGGGGGGGGGGGGGGGGTAAAAATCGGGTGCTATTTTTTCAAGATCAAAATCGGCAAGAAATCGTTTTTTGTTTGTAGGACCATTCCAAAATTCGGGGTTTTTTTTCGGACTAAATTTACAAATGTGCCATTGCATTAGGTATGTTTTTCGTTTTTTTTTTCATATCGGACGTTACCACGAGCTCCTTAACGCTGACGCGTTAGAACTAGGGAACTAGGAGGTTTCAAGCTGGTCATCGGCGAGACATCAGGGTTTTCTAGCAAATACTCGGAATTTCGGCGTTTGTTCGGAAATTAAGAAGGGATAATGACAGTACATAGCATTGATAACTTCTAGAAAATGAAACGTTCTATTGGGGCATTCATGCTTCGAACATTTTATTCAAGAAAAGTTGGCGATCGATTTTTTACACTTTGTTTTACGCAGCTGGCCTCCGTAGAATGACACGGTGAGTTACTAACTCAGAGTTACGCATGCTCGCTGGGCGGATGTTTGAGAGCCGTGTGTGCTGCACGCAGCTTGTGAAATAAACTGTACATCACTAGAGTACACCTAAGCCAACAGGATATAACTTCGGTATCCCGAGGTAGAGTAGCTAGCGTGTGCACCACAAACTCCGTGCAGCGAAAAAAAAAAAACAAGTTTGGTATGAGGTTTTGGTATCCGGGGAGAAATCGGGTATGTAAAATCGGGTCTGTAAAAATCGGGTTACATCGGGTCTTCCTCAAACACGAACAACCCTAATTATAAAGAACTGAGGACTTCGGGGCGCGTGAAGCTATCGTGAAGGAGTTTGAAAAGAAACAGAAGGTCAGCATGATTTCGTCGGCAGCGAAGTAAAGGCAATGACAGTAATCCAACATGGCTAGAACAAAGTCCAGTGGTGTTCGTATTAGCAAAGCGTTGATGATATATGCTAAGCAGCGTTTTCTGCACCGGGTGTATACTGTCACTGTTGTATACAATAATAAAAAAATAATAACAATAATAATAATAACAATCTTTATTTTTCACCATCACACTGATGAAGGAAGCTGTAGGTGCTCTTCGTAGAGGCAGCTTGACAAGGGCTACAGCTACCTTTGCATAGGACAGTCAGCAGCTGCAATTACAATAACATGCAACACACAGCCATAGAAATGCCATTTCAGACAACCGACCCGTGTTCTAATTGAAGAAGGCAGATTATTGTGTACAACTTACGAAATGGTGTAAGAGAATTAAATTCCCTCGATAGTCTGCAAAGAGAGCCAAGAGCATTGCAACGCATTTAGTGTGAGTAGAAGAGTGTAAGGTTAGAAAAAGCAAACAGGTTTGATCGCGCGATGCGACAGTCATCAACAATTGGAATTTCATTTAAAATGTTGATGTCATCGGCGTATAAAAGAGACCAAAGAATTCCGTATAGCGGAAAGAACTTCACTAATAAAAAATAAAAAAAGGAGCGGTCCTAACGCTGATCCTTGAGGGGCGCCGCTAGTTGCTATGTAAAAAGAAGACGTTTGGCCAGTAGCTTTACCATAAGATGATCTATGAAGAAAATAACTGTGCAAGAGATCGACAATTGATGAGTCAGCACCAAAGTGCGTAAGCTTGATCAGAAGCAGTGAGTGGCTGACTTGATGAAAAGCTTTGCTGAAATGGTGTTAACGTGCCCCCTTTGAAGTACCGGCACATTTTGAAACACCTTGATAGTGGAGCGGCCGGTTAAAAATTCATGCTGATTTCGAATCAATGAGAAAACAGTGTATAAAACATTATCTGGTATAATAAAAGATGACCTGTTCCAGAAAAAGCTAGGGGCTCAACGCCGCTTCAAACATGGAGCACTTACCCAATTTGTTCTTCCAGGTCACCGTTTTGTTTTGTTCCGCGGTTGCCTCAAGTACTATGGATTACGCGAAAGCCAACCTGTCAGCACAAGGATCCGTACAGTGAACGCCGTTGCCATTGCTGGACAAGCCGCAGTCAACACACGGATCCGAATATTCGCCACAGCCACCGTTACTTGACCTGCTTCGGTTGGCAACACGCGGAGGTGAAGGCTGCTACCACCTCGGTTGTCACGAAGGGATGCGCGCCATTTATAGGCCTTATACGGAGCACTGCGCTGGGGCTCGATACGGCTTCAAACATGGAGCACTCACCCAATTTGTTATTCCAGATTGGTTATTTCGATGATTCTACTTGTCTTAAGACCAGTAATCGCTGCGGTGTCGTGCCCCGACAACTGGACGTGTGTGTTTAAGCGTTATATGTGCAACGCTGTCGGATGTATTAACAGACTCCTGTCCTGTGATGTCGAAAGAAATCGCGAACCAAAAACGCTTAAAACTGTCCTAGAAACTGTTAAACGAATCGAAGCAGGTCAAAATGAAATACGTGGTGAAATGAAAGATTTGAAAAACTGGCACGTTTCTGTCGACGTTGAATTGAAGCTACTGTCCACAAGAATTCGCGCCGTCGAAGTTGATATTGTTTCCTTCAAAACTCATAAATGATATTTCGATGTAATCAAGAGTAACATTAGAATGTTTGCCGATGATTGTATCTTGTATACTAATTTGATTCACCAAACGGATTCCATACAGTTTCAGGAAGATATTAATCACGTAGAGGCATGGCGTAAAAATAATGACATGGTACTAAACAGCAATAAGTGTGTTCACGTCAGCTTTACTAAAAGAGTTATAGGTTAACGAATCAGTAGGTCTTAAACAATCAAGTAATTAGGAAGGAGAACAAATACAAGTATTTGGCCGTTACGTTTTCTGAAGAAGGGACTTGGTCTGAACAAATCAACAGGGTTGCTAACCGGGCAGGAAAAGCCCTTGGCTTTCTACAACGAAACCTTAAACATGTGACTAAAGAAGTTAAACAGACCGCATACCATGCCTATATCAGACCTATACTGAAATAAGCCTGCTCTGTGTGGGACCCGTTTCCGAAGGTACATATTGATGTGGGGAAGTATGATCGATATGAAACTTCTAGAGACATGAAAAGAAACCTTAAGTGGCAATCTTTAAAAGAGCGAAGACGTAATTAGACATAAGTTCGGCCATACATCCCCAGGACTAATCTGTTAAAAAGTTCATTTTTCCCCGAAACGATTTCCGAATGCAATTTGTTACCACCAGATTTGGTTGGCCGCAGGACTGCGGATTTATTTTATGAATTTTTGCCCCCCCCCCCCCCCCCGCAATATAGCCAACAAAGGCGCTGCAGGTAATGTCTGAAACTAAAAAAAAAAAAAAAAACTGCCACACCAGTGTCCGCATCGGAACCATCTGATTCTCATCATAGCTTTTCTAGCCAGCTCAGAACAATGCAGTCTCGTTGTGACGACGCTGAAAACCGACTTCGCCACTCTAATCTTGTATTTTTTGGCATTCCGGATGATTCATCTGAGACTTAGTCATCCGCTGCAACTCAGATTATTAACTTCTGCTCCACAAACCTCCGCAGCACTATCGAACCAAAATCAAATAGAACGCGCTCATCGTCTTGGGCACTTCGTTCCCGATAAATGCAGACCAGTAGTAGTGAAATTTGCCCTTTTCAAGGATAAGCAGCGTGTAATAGAAAATTGTTTCAAGTTTAAAGGCACTCAGTTCGCAGTTCGTGAAGACTACTCAGTAGCAACACGCGTCGCCAGGAAGCATCTTTTCGCTTACACTAAATCTAAAAATCTGCCCTGTAAACTGACTGCTGACCGAATGAAAATGAAAAACTACGTGCTCATATATGACGCCGACTCTGGCTCCGTTCTGCAATCTTCACGATAGCTAGCGCACAAATCTGCTCAACGGTCAATTACTTCTAGTTCTAAGCCGCAGTGCGATAACAGCAAGCCAACTGCTACCTTATCATTGTCATATACTAATGTTCGAAACGTGCTTCCTAAAGTCACTGACCTGTGCTCATACCTATAAAACAACGATAGTGATATTTTAGCACTGATAGAAACATGGCTTAACCCTGACATTACTACGCAGAAATTCGGCCGAACGGCAGCGATTACACTATATATCGGAATGACCGAATCGGCAAAAGGGGGCAGGAGTGTTGATTGCAACAAAATCCCATTTTACGTCCTTCTTCGTACATATTCCTACCCCGCTAGAAATATTGTGGATTTCAGTTACTTTACCATCGGTAAATTTGATCTTCGGTGTGTGCTACAGGCCACCAGGCAGCCCTAGCACATTCATTTCCGACTTGTATGACAACATAGCCTTAATAAAGAATAAGTTTCCGAAGGCTCACATTATAACTGGCGACTTTAACTTCCCAGACATAGACTGGCAACGCCTAACCAGTAAATCGCATAACTCTAAGAAGTTCATTGGATTAATTCTTGATTTCTCTCTTGTTCAGCTATTAAACCAACCCGCTAGCTGAGATAATACTTTGGATCTTATTCTAACTACCGCTCCCAAAATTGCAAACATCATTGCATGCACTCAAGGATTCAGTGATCACAAGCTTATCCACAGCTAATGTATCTTCTCAATCGCGTCACGTGATATCTAAGCATATTTTAAATTATAAAAAAGCTGACTTCGGCTCCATAAACCTAGAATTAGAGCGCTTTTCTATTCAATTTCTCACTAATTTCTCGCAAAGGACACTCAATGAAAATTGGTGCGTATACAGGGACAAAATCCTAGAACCAATACGTATTTACCTACCCAAGCTATTTTTCCATGACAGTGTGTCGAAACCTTGGTTTCACAGGACCCTTCACAATTTAAGGAACAAAAAGAAGCGCCTTTTCCGAGCTGCTAAAACTTTGGGGACGCCAGCTGCATGGGTAAAACATACGGTTTCCGAAAAAGCCTACTGCAGCGCTATCCGAAAGGCAAAAAGAAAATTTTTTACGCAAGACCTGCAAATTATGTAGGACAGAACACGCCACCCTAGAACACATTCTATGTGATTGCGCACATGTACAAGATGAATATGCAGTCTCCCCAGAACAGCTTGGGGCGCAGTGGAAAGCCGCGCTGATCAGCTCAGATCTGCAAGACCAGCGAGCTCGAGAGGCGGCCGGGAGACAAGGTCATTCTACCGCCCCTGGCGTGGCCCAGGCCTGAATCCGCTGGTCTTAATAAAGTTGTTTCACTCACTCACTCTCAAGAGCTGCAATCACTGCTTAAAACTTATCTCCCCGTGTAGTACTACTTTTAGTATATCCCTGCAAGACGATTCCGGCATCGCCGTGAATCCAGAGGACTGCACAAATGTTTTAACAATAATTTTTCCGCTATGTTTATCCAGGAGGATCATTCCAATATGCCTTCACTGACAGAGGTAGATTACCCGTTTCTGGAGCCAATCACCATAACCCCTGACGATATTTCCAAATTAATTAGCACTCTTCAGGTATCCACGTCCACTGGTGTAGATGGTATCAAATCTAAGATTTTGAAGCACACTGTCATTCCTTCTAGCACCTGACGATAATGATTGTTGAAAATGTGGCAAAGAAGCCTTTACCACATTTTTTAACAATCATTATCATCAGGCAAAGTACCATATGATTAGAAGCTGGGTAAAGTAATTCCCGTATGTAAATCCGGTAACAAAAGTTTTGCTAACAACTACCGCCCTATATCTCTAACTAATGTTGCTGGTAAGCTTCTTGAACACATAATTGTACCTAACATTGCACAACACTTAGAAAAAAAACGGTTTCTTCTTTCCTAACAAGCACGGACTTATAAAAGGTCTTTCATATGAAACACAATTACTTGAGTTTACTAATGACCTTCACGTAAGCATGGATGATAATTTCCAGACTGACACTGTAATCATAGATTTTTCGAAGGCCTTTGACAGTGTTGCGCATGGTCGTCTGTTTGCCAAACTGTCTTGCCCCAACCTCGACTCCCTTACCATCCCATGCCTTCGTAACTTCATCCGTAAACAGTTCACAGTCATTGACAACTACTCTTCTGATACGTCTAATGTTACGTCCGGTGTACCTCAGGGTAGCGTGCTGGGTCCACTTTTATTTCTCATTTTTATAAGTGACCTTCCTTCCGGTATTTCATCGACAGTTCGGTTGTAAGCGGACGACTGCGTCGTATACCGACAAATTCATGCGCATAATGAACGCTTCACTCTTCAACAAGACCTTGATCGAATCTCCCATTGGTGTTCCTCATGGCAAATGACTTTAAATACAGAAAAATGCAAGTTGATTACCTTTAGTCGTAAACGTATGAATTATTCATTTAACTACACGCTTAACAACCGTTCTCTTTCCAGCCCATCATCGTATGCGTCCGATGCGTCCGATGAGTCCGACGTCTAGGCATCCATCTGCACATTTTAAATGTTGATTTCGAATTTATTTTGCTTATATGTCATGTGGATGGGGTTTAAATTGAATTACCTGTATATTTAAAAATTTTTTACTCCAACCGGAATTGTATAAACTGGAAATGACATTTATCGCTAACTATTGTAAAGTTCCCTTTTGGTGAATTCATGATTAACAAGATTTTTGCTCTTTTTCATTGTTTAACCTTTTGTAACCCCCTCACGCAATACTCCCCTTCGGAGCCTGTGAGTACCTTAAATAAATAAAATCTCTGTTAATGGTATAGACAGATGCCATAGGCTAGGGAAAAACAGGGATAACCAAGGACGGCCAGTCATTATCAAACTGGTGGATTATCGTGAAAAGGTATTGATATTGAAATCATGCTCCAAATTAAAATGTTCTGCGATTTCAGTCACTGAGGATTTTTCAACGAGAGTTAGGGAAATTTAGAAAACGTTATGGCTAAGCTCTTCTGAAGAAAGAATGGAGGTAAAGCAGGCGCTAGTTTTTGATAAATTGGCCATAGGTAACACTATTCACACATGTACTTGTTTATCTGTCCCCGGTGACCGCTTTTCACCGGCTAACAAATGTTAAACGTTATCGCTCGGCGCAGGACGCGCCTACATGCACCGGAAGCTCCTCGAACATTATCGATGCTTCTATACGTCGTCTGTGGTCACCGACGGTTATGTAGTCTGATTGTATGAGCGACGCGAATTGTGTAGTACTTTCTGGAAGACACGCGGGCACCATTGATTACTCTGGAACCTTCGATGACTCATGTATAAAAGCCGACGCGTCTCGCCGCTGATCAGCTTTTTATCGAAGACCGACGATTGTGCTCGCCGCTCTTGCTGTAAAGTGAGACTGGGCACAGGTGCCTTTATGTCCTTGTACCAGACCCCCCGTCCAGCCGTGAGCCAAGCCCACACTGTCGAGAAGACAACGGAGCCTACACCGACCAGCGAGCTGCTAAACCTGCCGTCGGAGTGCGAGCCCCTACCCGACAAGACCAAGAGGACAAAAGCCATGACCTCGGCTGCAGCTACCATGACAACCCCAGTGTCAACATCTGCGGTCGTGCTGCAACAACCCAGAGAACCGCCGACTTTCCGTGGTTCGCCATGTGAAGACCCCAAAAGCTGGCTGGAGGCATACGACCGGGTCGCTACGTTCAACAAGTTGGACAGCGACGAAAAGCTGCGTCATGTTTACTTCTCTCTTGAAGACGGCGCCAGAACCTGGTTTGAGAATAGAGAGCGACCACTAACAACCTGGGACCTGTTCCGAGCCGCATTCCTGGACACCTTCACGAGCGTCGTCCGTAAAGAAAGAGCTGAAGCCTTGCTGGAGAACCGTGTACAGCTCCCGAATGAAAGCATCGGTATGTACACCGAAGAAATGACCCGATTGTTCCGGCACGCCGATACCGCTATGCCCGAAGACAAGCTACTAACACGCGCCACAAAATCACTATAAATGGTAAATGACGACAGCATGAAAAGTTAACCACTACTTTAAATATTATTTGTGTACGTATTAACAAAGTAGTAGAGCTTGAAACTCTTTTAGCTTTGCATGACCCCGAATTTGTCATGCTAACAGAAACTTGGTTGTGTGATGACATACTCAACAGCGAAATAACTCTAAGTGATTACAAAATATTTTTTAAGGATCGTAACAGAAGAGGTGGGGGAGTTGCCATATTATATAAAGCTTCCCTTCAGCTTTTTAGAATGCCCGATGTATCGGATATAGAAGCCCTGTTTTGTAAAGCATAAGTGAACAACGTAAGACACATACTTGGAGCCTTTTATCGACCCCCTGGCTCTTCGGCTTATGATCTTGAACAACTTAATTCTTATATGGAGTGTCAGGCAGAAATTGATGATAGACAAATTCTTGCTGGTGACTTTAAGCTGCCGAACATTACTGGGTTACTTTCACGACTCAGTCCTCCAAATATCTTGAACCTGAACCAATAGACATTGCCCATGATTTTGATCTCCTACATGTTGTCAGTGAGCCTACCAGAAAATACAATAACTCTGAGTCAGTGCTAGAATTATTTGTAAGCGTTAATATAACAAATGATATTTCGATTCAAGTAATCAATGGCATGTCGGACCACCTTGCTGTTGTATTAACATTAAAAGGGACGTTATCACATTACCATGATGAAAGTGAACTTTGTTCGCGCTGGCAATGAGTCTGTCATTGATGATTTCAGCTTTTTCTATAACAGTTTTCAAAATAATGCGTGTTGTGTAAACAATCTTTGGATTCTTTTTCAACAAATTTTACAAGACTGTACAGAGCGCTTTGTACGCAAGATAACTAAATAATCTGTGCACAAAAACCCTTAGGTTACTCGAGACACTATACATTTAAAGATCAAACTTAATAGATTAAAAAAGCGAAGGTCCTCAAAACCATGAAATTAAAAGTACCATAGACAAGGTATCAGTACAGTTAAAAATACAAAGTGCACAAGATAAATAATAATATTTTGGGGAAACTCTCCTCGGTTTCACAAGACCTTCCCACGGTAATTTTTGGAGAACGATTAAACAGCATTTCAATCCTAGTGAAACAATTATCATAGATGGAACATGTGAAAGCGACCGAAAGGTAATTGCTTCCGCTTTCAATAGCTATTCCAAAACTGTCTTTGCCGATTACAACGGATGTCTGACAGAATTTAGCATGTCAGTACCCCAGATGCCTGATATAGAAATCTCGAAACAAGGCAACCTAATTTATTCTGAACTTTAAAACTTAAAACGTCGCCAGGACCTGACGGAGTACCAAACGCTTTTTTTGAAGCAGTACGCGGAATGGTGCTCTAGATGTACTATTCATAAGGTAATTGAGAAAGGGTGTCCTACCAGACCATTTCAGAACTGCCCGAATCGAACCCATTCGTAAATCTGGAGATAAAAAATGTGTTACAAATTACCTTCCGATATCAATAACCTCAACAGCTCGCAAAATTCTGGAATATATAAATACATTGCCAATTTTTTTGATGAAGGTAACATATTAACAAACGCTCAACATGGTTTCCGGAAGAGATATTCTACTTCTACCCCATTAGTTAGCATTATACATACTTTGCAGAGGCTTTATATAGAGGGAAGCAGGTGGACGTAATTTTCATGGATATTAAAAAGCTTTCGATAAAGTATCGCACAAAAAATTATAAATTAGGCTATATAATCAAAATCGAAGAGATATTAAATTGGATCAAGGTCTATCTTTCAAATCGCTGCCAGTATGCGGGGTTCGATCGGTTTTGCTGCGGAGGTGTCGCAATTGATTCTGGTGTTCCCCAGGGGTTAGTTCTCGGACCTTTGCTTTTTCTGGCATTCATAAATGATGTTGTTAAAGACACTTCTACGAGCATTAGGCTGTATGCTGATGATTGCGTTTTGTATAAATCAGTAAGCTCTGTGCAGGATGAAACGGAGTTAAATGACGATTTTGAGAAGATCGTTTTGTGGTGTGAGCAATGGCAAATGCCCATCAAATTAAAAAAACAACTGTTTTCATGAGAATCACTCACAATAAGAAACCCTTGCTCTTTAGTTATTCTACTGCTTATCGAGTTCTTTCTGGGGTTGATCACTTTAAATACTTAGTATTTCTGGTTACTAACAAACTCTGCTGGAATACATACATAGATAATGTTGCAGCCAATGCCTGAAGGAAATTGTTCTTTTTAAGGCTGCGCTCTAGTTAGCTACCCCTCAAGTGCGTATTCTTTTCAACAAATCAATTATCCGTCCTATGTATGCAGTGATAATTTGGGACCCTTTCACCAAATCTAACATTGAAAATTAGAATTAATACAGAAAAAAACCTCTAAGATTCAATTACAACCCATATGGTCGTAGCTCTATTAGCGAATTTATAATAGAGGGTAATTTCCCACTAGTTACTTATAGAAACCGTCTTTGTAGACTTTTCTTTTATCAATAGGTAAATGGTCATTACAAAAAAACACAAAATATTGTCACGACCTCGCAGGAGACGTGGAAGCCGGCGTACAGCACGTATACAAGCACTTGATGATGATGAAGACGATGCACCTCCGTTACGGCTCGCACCCACTAAGGGGGATAGGCCAAGAATCGGGCGGCAGTGGGAATGCTAAAGAAAATTCATATTTTAAAACAAGAAAAGAAGAAATGCCAAGTAAAAGACAAAAAAGACAGATGTCGCACTAACCAGATTAGCACGCGAGCTAGCAGTCAGACTGGCTGAAAAAGGTGAAAGTGAAGAGTTGTTACAATCAGAGGGAGGTAATATTAACAAAACAATTTGGAGAAATCAATTTAGGTGATATGAATGCATCTGATGTGTAGAATACAAATACAATAATTAGCAGGGTAATCGTTTTGTTTCAGTTAAGAAATTAAATACTGCGCAACACACGTCTCTGTGACTATAGCCTAGTGCTGAAGCCCCCAATGATAACAATACTGGTATGTTTAAACCTAATCCAATTTTGTAAAGTGGAGCTTCCAGTAATAACTTTCTGTGGCGTGAATATCGTCTGCATGATAAAAAGTTTATATGAGCAGCAAACGCAACGTCGTTGTCGTCTCTGTTTTTCTACCCGCGCGCTACTTCCGCGTCGTTTCCATGGCCGGGCACATACCCGCGGCGACGATATAGGATGTGACATTTGCCCCTTCTTTGAAAGAAGCATCGTCCCGACGCCCCAAGCGCCCAAGAAAGTGCAGTGATGGTGCAAAATGATGAAAAGTATGGCTTCATACGAAGCACGTGCACAACCTCGGGCAGATGCTGCCGGCGTTTGGAGCAGTAAGGACTGTCGGGCAAAACTTCATAATTCACGTCACTGATGCGGTGTAGAACTGTGTACGGCCCGAAGTATCTTCGCAGGAGCTTCTCAGCTAGCCCCCGCCGACGAATAGGAGTCCAAACCCACACCTGGTCGCCGACCTTGTACGTGACGGGTCTGTGTCGAAGATTGTAGTGTCTGGTATCGTAGTCCTGCTGCTCTTGGATGCGCAAGCTGCCTTGCTTCATCGGCACGCTGCGTGAACTCCTCGGCACCAGTCTCGCGATCACCACACTCGTGTGGCAGCATCGCGTCCAACAGTGTTGTTACTTCCCGGACATAGACGAGACTGAAAGGTGTCACGCGTGTTGTCTCCTGGCGAGCCGTGTTGTACGCAAATGTAACATATGGTAAAATCTCGTCCCAGTTCTTGTGGTCGACGTCGATGTACATACTCATCATGTCTGCCAGAGTCTTATTCAAACGTTCTGTCAGCCCATTGGTTTGGGGGTGATGAGCGGTTGTCTTTCGGTGAGTTGTACCACTTAATCGCAACATGGTATCCAGAAGTGCGGTCGTGAAAGCAGAACCTCTGTCGGTAATGACCACTGCGGGAGCGCCATGCCTTCGGACGACGGCTTCGATGAAACATCGCGCTGCTTCGTCTGCTGTTCCCCGCTGGAGAGCACCTGTTTCGGCGTATCGGGTAAGATAATATGTGACGACGATTATCCATCTATTGCCGGCAGAAGACACTGGAAATGGACCTAAAAGGTCCATGCCAACTTGTGCGAAGGGCGCTTGCGGTATCTGAACAGAATGCAGCAATCCAGCAGGCTTGACAGGTGGGGTTTTGCGGCGCTGGCAATCCAGGCATGTCTGGACATAACGTTTCACGACCGGCGCAAGTCTCGGCCAGTAATACTTTAGCCTAATTCTCGATAATGTGCGGGAGTAGCCCAAGTCACCAGCGGTCGGCTCGTTGTGGCAGGCGTGTAGGACTTCGTCGCGTAGAGATGCGGGAACGACAAGTAGGTAGCTGCTGCCACTGGGTGAAAAGTTCTTTTTGTAGAGAACGTCGTGACGCAAGCGAAATGAAGGCAGCGCTCTGGCGAATAACCTCGGCACGCAGCTTGTTCTTCCCTCTAAGTAATCAATGAGAGGAACCTGTTCTGCGTCCTCGCGTTGCAGGCGTGAAACGTTGACAGCGGCTACCATGCCTAGAAAAGCCGCGTCGTCATCGTCGTGCAATGCAGTCTCTACAGGCAGTCAGCGTGCCGCTTCCCCGATTTGTAGACAACAGTAAAGACGAACTCCTGGAGCCGAAGGCTCCAGCGTACTAGCCGACCAGCTGGATCTTTTAAATTAGTCAGCCAGCAAAGTGCATGGTGATCACTGACGACGGTGAAACAGCGACCGTATAGGTGTGCGCGAAATTTCAGGATGGCCCACACTACCACGAGTCACTCTTTTTCTGTAGTGGAGTAGTTAGTCTCCGTCCTGGATAGGGTCCTGCTGGCGTAAGCAAGCACTCTTTCGGTGCCGTCCTGCCGCTGAAGAAGCACTGCGCCAGGGCCGACATTGCTAGCATCGGTACGAAGAATTGTCGGCGCGTCTTCGTCAAAGAGTGCGAGCACAGGGGGCGTCTGCAGCCGCTGCCGTAGCTCGTGAAATACCCGTTGCTGCTCTTCGCCCCACACGAAGGGGACATCTTCACGGGTGAGGTGTGTTAATGGACACGCGATGTGCGAAAAGTCCTCAATAAACCGCCGGTAGTAGGCGCAAAGGCCCAGAAAACGTCGCACGGCCTTTTAATCAGATGGCGTCGGGAAATAAGCGACGGCAGCGATTTTATCAGGGTCAGGTCGAACACCTTCATGACTAACCACGTGACCGAGGAATTGAAGTTCCTCAAAACCAAAATGGCACTTTTCCGGTTTCAAAGTTAGGCCTGCTGAGCGTCTTGCCTGAAAGACCGTCTTCAATCTCCGTAAGTGTTCTTCGAACGTGGCGGAGAAAACAATCACGTCGTCGAAGTACACTAGGCAGGTTTGCCACTTGAGGCCTGAGAGTACCGTGTCCATGAGTCGTTGAAACGTTGCTGGCGCAGAACACAAACCGAAGGGAAGCACCTGAAATTCATAAAGTCCATCGGGTGTCACAAAAGCGGTCTTTTCACGGTCTCTCTCATCAACTTCTATTTGCCAGTAGCCGGTTTTCAAGTCCATCGACGAAAAGTAACTTGCGTTTCGTAGCCGGTCCAGTGAATCATCGATACGCGGTAGCGGATAAACGTCTTTGTGATCTGGCTGAGTTTTCGATAGTCGACGCAGAAGCGCAGACTACCGTCCTTCTTTTTCACCAATACGACAGGCGATGCCCACGGACTCTTAGATGGCCGAATAACTCCGTCCTCAAGCATCGTCTTCACTTGTTTTTGTATTGCCTCCCGCTCTTTCGGTGCTACACGATAAGGATTCTGCCGGATAGGTCTTGCGTCGTCTTCGGTGATAATACGGTGCTTGGTGAGCGGCGTCTGGCTGACTCTTGACGTAGATGAGAAGCAGCTGTTAAACTCATTGATGAGCTCAAGAAGGCTGTTGCGTCCGATGGGCGATAAAGTTCGACTGACATCAACCACAGGTGCAGGCATAGGCGCGGTGGACGCCGCGTGCTGCACTGAGAGGCAGTCTTGTATTGGGGCAATTTCGTCGAAGTAAGCAACAGCAGTGCCTTTAACAATCTGTCGACGTTCCCTGCTAAAATTCGTCAGCAGGAGTTCAGCATGTCCGTCGAGCACATTAATTACGGCCCTGGCGACGGAAACGCCCTGACTCAGTACTATTGCGTTGATGTGTTCAGCGACGCCAGGCCCGGTGTGCAAGTTATCGCAGATGACAGGCACGAGGGAACAACTTCGCGGCGGAAGCGTGACATCGTCGTCGGCGATACGTAAACGCGGTCGCTGGTCATCCGCGGGGTTGACGTCTTCGGAGCTCGTAGCAAATGTCACCATGCGGTCGCAGACATTAATAACTTCACCGTACTCCCTCAAGAAATCCATCCCCAAAATAAGTTCTTTACAGCACTCAAAGAGAATGACGAGGGTGGCAACGAAGGCTGAACCGGTGATTATGATTCTGGCTGTGCATTTTCCAATCGGCGTCATCAACTGGCCCCCGGCAGTTCTGATGTTGGGCCCGGTACCCGGCGTCTTCACTTTTCTTAGTCTGTCGGCTAGCTTTAGACTCATTATCGAAAAATGCGAACCAGTGTCAACGAGAGCGGCCACTTGGTGGCCGTTAATGCTAACGACAAGAGCGGCGCTGACGGCGTCTGTTACATGTGGTGTGGTTGGAATCGTCGGAGTCGTACAGTCATCGATCGTCGGTGATGCGGGTTCTTGGGAAACTGGATGGTTTGCAACCTCACCCCCGGAGGTCACTGCCTCTAGTTTCCCCAGCGCGGGCTAGGAGACCTGCCCCCAGAGGCGTCAGGAAAATCGCCACAGGTTGGTTGGGTGTAACGAGCCGGCGATAGGGAACGCGATCGAGGCGTCGTTGAACCTTCCGGTCGAAAGTTTGAAGCATTGTCGTCGCATGTACGTGGAGCGTCAAACCAAGGGTAACTATAGTTGGTGGGAAATCTGGGAAACCCAGCAGCGCGGTAGTGGCAAGCTCGATAAATATGTCCTGCTTCCCCGCAATGAAAGCATAGCGGCCGGCGGTCAGCGGTGCGCCACAAATCGGTTTTTCGTACCGGATAGCCGGCAGGGAATTCTCCGTAAGACCGCGGCGCAGCGATCGGCTGTCGGTGATACGGCATTGCTGGCGGCGGCTGTTACTGTCGAAGATTGGGCGTCGGGGATGGCGGCGGTGGCTGCGTCGGAGTGGTCGACGGTCTCAGCAGCATCGAAGTGGCGGGAGGTGGACGACAAAGAGCTGCCGCGTATGTGCATCGTCGCGGCGCCGCTTGCCAGTCGGGCGAAGAAAAGGCCTGTCGAACTTCCTCCCGGACGACATCAGGGACAGAAGCCACCGCTGGTGCCATGGGAGCAATTTAGAGCTGCCGGATCTCCTCTCGCACAATCTCTCGGATAACTTCACGTAGAGATGTGCCGCCGCCCTCAGGTAGCAGTGAAGCATTTGTTGGCGAGTTCGCGCGATCGTATTGGCGGTACCGCTGCTGTAGTGCCCGTTCGATAGCGGTAGCTTCCTTAGTAAATTCGGCCACTGTCGTCGGTGGATTCCTCACGAGTCCGGCAAACAGCTGCTCCTTCACTCCCCGCAAGAGATAGCGCAACTTCTTTTCTTCGGCCATCTCAGGATCTGCTCTGTGGAAAAGGCGGGCCATATCTTCTGCAAACATGGCAACGCTCTCATTTGGCTTCTGAACTCGAGATTCGAGAAGCCGCTGCGCATAGTATTTTCTGTCGCTGCTAGTGAACGTGTCTAGCAGCTGGGTGCGGAAGGTATCCCATGTGGTCAGGCTCCTCTCCCGGTTCACAAACCATGTCCGCGCACTGTCTCGAAGAGCAAAATAGACATAAGACAGCTTTTGCCGGGAGCCCCATTCATTATGACTGGCGACACGCTCGAACTGGTCCAGCCAATCTTGGACATCTTCAATGGCGTCACCATGGAAACTTTCTGGGACCATAGGATGCTGAAGCGTCACCTGCGATGGAGTTGCAGTGGCCATGGCGGTAGTACTTAGACGCGGTCCGGCAGGATCCTGCAAGAGGTTGAACTCGGGCGTCAGGCCTAGCAGGCGGGGTCTGTACCGGTGAACAGGAGTTTCGACGAGCGAAGGCGATTCCGCGTTCGATGGATGGCTCCGCGAAGGGGTGCTAAACATGAGGCAATCCTACCCCGCACCTCCACCAGTGTCACGACCTCGCAGTAGACGTGGAAGCCGGCGTACAGCACTTATACAAGCACTTTATATAAGCAGCAAATGCAACGTCGTTGTCGTCTCTGTTTTTCTACCCGCGGGCTACTTCAGCGTCGTTTCCATGGCCGGGCGACGATATAGCATGTGGCAATATTTTGACTTCATCTGCAGGTTGCGCAAATAGAAACCAACATTCGCACACGATTGCGTCTTTAAGACAGACAGTAAATTCCTTTAAATATTATTTCTTTTCTCGTAGAATTAACGATTAGAATAACTTCTTTAACGAAGCTGTAACCCAAAAAACTTTGGCATCCTTTGAATAGCATTTAATTTGTAGTGTCCTGTATTCTGTTAATACTGACTTGTTATGAGTTGTCCACTCTACTATGGTCGAAGTCAGAACGCAGTATTCATAAATGAATAAATAAATAAACGGTAAAAGAGAGCATGTTGTGAAGAGCAAGCTCAAAAACCTTAAGACGTGACACAGAGTAGAAATATTGGGCAACAATTTGAGACAATGGTTTTACAAGCAAGCTTAAATGGAGGGAAAATAAAAGCAGTTTTCCACGTTTGAGAGAAAGTGGAAGTATTCAAGGATTTATTAAATAGAGATGTTAGTACTGGGGCAAATATATTGCCGCAAGCTTTTACAATTGCTGAGGGGCAGACAAAGAACTTTATTTGTGGTCCTGAGGAACCGCTTTAGGGTACCTCCCTTTTCAGGGAGTTCCCGTAGCCGTCGCGGGCCGCACCCACGTCGGGGTCGGAAGATCGTGGTCCTCCGCCCTGTCGCAGGCCCTCTGGACAATGCTGAGGGGATGTCATCAGTGCCGCAGAATGGGGAAGGCTTGAAGCGCTTAAGGCATTCGCTTATGAGCTTTTCATCAAACAAGACAGCACTAGATGTAGGAACGGTCGTGTGCTACTGACTGAAACCAGCGTTGACACCTGCGTTGACACCATCGTTGTCTTACACGAGCCGCAGTTGGAATACACCGCCTCAACATTGGAATCACGCGCGCCCGAGAGTACGTGTTTGGTAATCAAGAACCATACCAGACGGTCGAACTACTGGCTATCTGTGACGCACTGCACGAAGCCCTCGAAGAACCTCCAGCTACATCACAAATTATAATATATGCCGACAGTCAGGCGACAGTGCGCGTATTACGCGCCCCCCACACTGACCCCATCGCAAGGAAGACAGCAGAGGCAAGCAGGAGGCTGCGCATGGTACACGCAGTCGAAACTTGGTTATGGTGGGTTCCCGGCCTCTGCAGAATACCAGGGAACGAAGCGGCTCACGCCGCTGCGAGCGCGATACTAACCTAAAACCGGTGCAGTGACGTAGCAACTTTTCTGCCCCTTCAAAATGAGGGAAATGAAGATGCATCCTTCCTAGAACAACGACAGAGGCGACTACAGCTGCATGAACGCCTAGAAAAACATACGCCACTGCCTGAAGGCTTGTCGCGTGCGTGTCAAATACTCGTGCACAAGGCCTGCTCCGGTACTGCACTGACGCCGGATACACTTGCACGCTGGCGTGCACACAAGGAAAGAAGACGCCTTCTAGGCAACACTACGGAGGAGCTACCACCTATGCAGACAAGTTGCCCAGCGTGTAAAACGGCAGCTGCGCCAACCATCAGACACTTGGTGTGGGAGTGCCCAAAGTATGCGGCCTTCCGACGAAAGCACCGGGGGCAAGTGGCCAGGTTCGAGGAGTAGATCCGTCCCTCGGCGGAGGCCGAGAGTCTCCTGCGTTTGCTGCTCGCCTTTGCTGTGGAATCGAGAATTCTCCGCATGGTGCAACCATGCGGGGAAGTATGCCGCGGTGGCTGGCCCGGTCCTCATCTCCCAATTCCCCAACTCCACTACCCTTAATGGGTCGATCAGTCATCCCCATCTCAATAAAGCTTTACCATACCATATAAGGATGAGAAATGGGCAGCAAGGCATTCCGTGATTGCTTGGACTTCTACTCTGCTAGATTCGAGCACGTGAGAACATTGTCGACGTTTACTATAGCGCTTACAGATATATAGTTCCGAAATTCCGCCGGCCGGTCGGAGGCCCTCTTTTCCAAGAACTGAATCGTGATACCGTTATCGTGATATCAGTCGTGATGTGTTATCATATCGTGACATGAGTCGTGATACTGCTTATATAGAGGCATTTGCAGAGAGTCTGAAAAAAGCGGAATTCTCTGCGCTCAATATGCGCAGGACTTGTGAATTTTCTATGCACGCGATCTTTATACTTTAGGCAGTTATAAGTTCAGATGAGAATCAGTGGGGATATTTAGAGTGTTAAGGTCTGCACTGGGGAATGTATTTGCGCATACTGCTCAAAACAAGCTCCGTAAGCTGATCTACTTGTTCATCAACATTGATTTTGTCTGTAACAAGTGACCAATTGGTGGTGGACAAGAAATCATATAAACCAACATATTCATAACCCTTGAAAGCAAAGTGAGAGGATTGATTTATGCCACTAGAGGAGCTCTGCCTCAGGGCTGATACAGAGGCTTTAGCGACGGTGATCTTTAGTGACGGTGAAACTTATCGGAATGCACAAAGGAAATTGAGGACTAAAGAAACTAATAACTTGAGCATTCGAGAGGCAGACGTCTAAGACGTTGCTACAGGAATTGGTCATCAAGTTATGCTGCTAAAGGGAACATAATGGTAGAAACTCCAACAGCAGGCTGCATTTGTTCTTTATGCAGTCATTGTAATGAGAATACCTAAGCGTGTTGCAACAATTCCAGGAGTATGAAATCAGCAAGACGAATTCCATTGTGTTTGCTATGGGACAATATAGGACATGACCTCATCAAACAAGACAGGGGAAATATTCGGCGGTACATAGAAAGATCCAATTAACAATTTTTCGCAGTGCGTTAAGCTGACGTGTTCTATGCCGTTGCGCTATACACATCTCAGTCAACTGTCAACAGCATTCAGTATGACACCACCTTTTGTTTAATTCCACTGAAGTTCCGGTCACTGCGGAATACGTTAGTTTGGTGAAAAAAAGTCTCAAGAGGAAACTAACAATATTATCGTTAATCATGGTAGTAGTAGTAGTAATAATATTGATAATAATGATAATAATATTAATCAGTCTAATTTATGTCCACTGCCGGTAGAAGGCGTCTCCCAGCGATCTCCGATTACACCCGCGTTTTGAGAATCTGTGTAACTTTGTACCACCTTCGGGATGTGCCCCGGGCGTAGCGGAGCAGGTTGCAACCGAAGTGCCTAAATATGCTTGCTTTCTTGGATAGGAACGACAATTCCCACATCCATCGCCCTCGAAGCGAGTGTCATCTGCCATATTCTCCCTAACTCGCTCAGGCGGAGCGTTGAAGCACACAATTTCGGTTCCTCTACGGTGGTTTACACAACGGGGAACAAAAAAGAAGAGAAAAAGATTTCATTATTTTCAATTTATTACCTTAACGACCCCTTGATAGGGGTATTACATAAGGGGTGGGAATACATTAGTACTTAATTTGCATACTACATAACTGAACACGCAAACAACAACAAAAATTACATGAGCTATATAAAGTGTTACATACGTCAGCGCAAATACATAGACCTAAATAATACAAACTAAAATTGCACGAGCATGTAAGTCTGTTAACACAAGTCGCTTTCATTGTGAAAAGTGCGCAGTGACACTCTCTATAAGTGAACAAGTAACTCAGCGCAATATAAAAGACAGACACAAGAAAGGGACAAACAAGGACAAGCGCTTTTTCTTGTGTCTGTCTTTTATATTGCGCTGAGTTACTTGTTCAGTTATGCAGAACCAACTAGCCCAACAATTAACTATTCTAGGACACTCTCCATGAACGTACAAGGGCGGCGATTTGGTGGGGCAGGTTGTTCCAATCTGTAGCGGCATGGCAAAAGAATGAGGCGGAAAAGCTAACAGTGCTCATGCGAGGGCGGCCCACTTGAAAAGTGTTCGATGAGATGTTCGGGCTGCGGCGAGGATATTAGGCGAGGTGTGATAAAGTTTATAGAAAAGTGCAAGGGTTTCAATGCGCCGGCGCGTACAAAGCGGAAGTAAATTCAAATATTTTTTCAGTAAAATATGCTCACATCATATGAATAATTAGAAGGGATGAACCTTGCGGCCCGGTTTTGAGCGGCTTCGAGTGTGTTGATGAGATATGTTTGGTGTGGATTCGTTATGGCGGATGCATATTCCAGTTTCGGTCGGACTATTGACTGGTAGGCCAGTAGTTTAACAGGTTTGGGGGCAAGTTTTAGATGACGCTTGAGAAAACCGAGTGATTTGTTAGCAGATGAAGTGATGTTACTGACGTGTGTGTGCCAGGATAAGTCGTTAGATATAGTAACACCTAGGTACTTGTAAGACTGCGCAGCACACACGGGAATGTTATTGTGTATTGGTAAGGAAATGAGTCGCGCCGACGAGAAAATACCATCAAGTTGCATTTCTCAGGATTAGGTTCAATTGACCAACGGTCGCACCATTGCTGTAACAGTTAATGTCCTCCTGCAGTAAGTCTTGATTAGATCTGCTTGTTCGATAAATGACGCAGTCGTCCGAGAACCAACGAACGTTGCAAGACACGTGCAGGGCTAGGTAATTGAGAAGAGTAGGGGTCCAATTAGTAACATTGTGCTGCCACAACCGTGGTCAATTTTCGCTTTCGCGGTGTTGGTCTCATCTTCGTGGCAACATTAGCCCTCGAGCCGAAAACCGAGGTGTGCTCTCTGCTAGCTGCGCGCGCTTTCATTGTGATTTTTTCCCAGAAACTGAATTTCCATAAAAGCTGCAGAAAATACAGAATTACTGACACTGAAACGCATTCTTATATTGATTAAGCACTTCGCTGTCAATAGCAGCGTTGAGAAGAACCTGGGGGTACAGAAACCACTTTCCAGCCGGAAATACAGTGCCGACGAATAGCATGCGTTTGTTGCACTTGATCAACTTTTTTTAATTAGTATTACTTTTTTAGTTTAACGCGTATACAGAGACTTTGGTAATGTTTTTTCGTGGGAGTACACTATGTCAGCTGTCATGCCATCGGCCGCCTTCCTGCTGTTATCACACACACGATTGCTGGCCTTACACAAAGGTCACCCTTTTCTCATTCACCCCATACCATTTGTTGGCGCTCCTTGGTCATCGGTGGCCCTTGCGCCAAAAAAAACCCATGCATTATCATCACAAAGGTCTTTGTGGCCCTTTGCAAAGCCCCTAGGTGGTGCTGGATAGCCAGCTACCTACAAAATACTTGGCCAACTCCCACAGCACGTGGGATCTGCACCACGTTTGATTGTAGAGACACGAAACGAGGCGTGACCAAGTGTGCCTAGTGCAAGGCAAGGGAACATGGGCATTAAAAGTGGAGAGAACGCGATTCATGCCCACATGGCGATTTCGACGCCCACATGCGTCATTATCAAATGTCACCAAAGGCAGACGAATAAGAAGATAACCGCATCAAAAACAACGAAGCCTCTCTAATCTGTGAAGCACGTGAACTATCTTTTTTATCTTGATAAAATGTTCACCATTTAGGCTTCCTACACTGCAATTGAAAAAAAGATAGACGATAGTACTTCGTGTTTTATACGAACGAACAAGCTCCGAAGCAGCATTAGGAAAACGGCATGTTTAAAATGCCACTACTTTGGACAGTATAAAAGGCCCTCTATTTTGAAGAAGCAAAACGAAAAGTAAGGGTTGTATTCTTCCTAAAGGTGCAGTCAGCCTCAATCAAGACTGCCGCATGGTCACATAGGATTGTGAAAATTTGGGCATTTGGAGTGGCTTTCCAAGCCACGATTGTACCACCCGTCATTACATGGCTAGCACTCATAACAGCTGACAGGTAGAACTTTTTAAGAGCTTTTTAAGTTCTGGGGTATTGCGGGCCGAAACCACGATCGTATTATGAGGCACCTCATAGTGGGGGACTCTGAAATAATTTTGACCACCTGGTGCTCTTTAACAGGCACCAAACGCATGGTACCCGGGCGTTTCTTCATATCGCCCTTATAGAAATGGGGACCCCGTGGCCGGAATTTGATCCCGCGCCCTCATGCTTGGCCGCGCAATGTCAAAGCCCCTACGCAACCAAGTTGCGGCTTTTTCACCTGTAATCAGCATTTGTTATGCGTAAGATGAAAAAAAAAAACATGAAACGGACTTTAAAAAATGCTACAACAAAAAATCTGACTTAGGAAGTAAACAGGAATACCTGTTTCGAGATTTGTAAGTTGGGAAAATGGCGGAATTTTCGGAATCTTCGATTGCGAAATATGAATAATAGACGGAGTGAGCAAATTGCTGCATTCCCAGTCATGACAAAACAGGTTAAGTGTTTTATCGGAATTCTCTGTGCTGTGGCTCAGCCGGTAGTAGAGATGCTAAATTTTCTTTCAAATTTAGCATCTTTACATTGGTGATGGTGGAGCAACATTTCAGTTCTCGACATCTGTCACCATATTAGGGTGTTTTAACGCAGTATAATAGGCAATATTACAGTGAATGCATATGAATTGTAATATTCACGACCCTCCCTGGTTGCTCAGTGGTTATGGTGTTGGGCTGCTGAGCACGAGGTCGCGGGATCGAATCCCGGCCACGGCGGCGGCATTTAGATGTGTGCGAAATGCAGAAAACACCCGTGTACTTAGATTTATGTGCACGTTAAAGAACCCCAGGGTGTCCAAATTAATCCGGAGTCCCCCCCCCCCCCCCTATGGCATGCCTCATAACCGGGTGGTTGTTTTGGCACGTAAAACCCCATATTTAAATGTTTAATACTCACGTCTGACGATATCGGTGTTGAGCTCCTGCAGGCCCCTGAGAACACTGGTCAGGCTGATGAAGCACTCACTAGAGAGCTCCGCCTCGTGAATCAGTGGAAGCACTTCCCGATAGGACATGCTGATGAGCTTCTGAACCATCGACTTTGCATTCGATTCAATGGCTTTCCACTTGGCCACAACATCAGTGCCAGGTTCGACAGATGCGCTGGTCGACGCATGTATTACGGATATAGCGCACAGGAGCGCAGTTGGTAACCACATGGCAGCTGCTCTTGGCGGCGTTACACTGCGCACGACCGCTTTGGAGAAACGCGGTGCCCTCGAAGGACTTTCTCCACTCCCCTCTCCAACCATCGCGGCCAAGGCTGCAATGACGACCTCGACGTGATTTCTAGCGCGCAAGTCATGCGTGTCCCGTCGTGGTCAGCACGTGGTGCCTGGTCGGCCGTGATTTCTCGGTAAGAGGATTCGTTTGTTTTATGACCGCATTCTTGTGTTCTCCCTTGCGCACCAAGTTTCTCATTTTGAATATGAGGCGTATCCTTGCAACATGAGACCGGATTGACGTCCAAATTAGGACACAAGTTTTATGAACCGTTGCTACGCTTCACTGATATCCGATTTGGGTTCCGCGTAAAACGACCGCAAAATGCGTGGCGACGCATTTAGCGGGGCAAGGAAACCCGTGTAACATGCAGTGGATGCGCGTGGTGGTGAAATCAATTCGCAGTTCGCCACGAAGGCATACTTCGTAATCATATCGTGCTTTTCCACGTAAAATCCCATAATCCCATTAGAATTACAGAATGGATACCAGAATTTAATATGCGTTTATAAATTACGTTTTCAACGAGGGAATTTTTTACTGAATCAACGTGGGCAGCACGTCATGTAAAGAGCTTGTTTCTTAATAAAACTTGTTGCGCAATCAACCAAACCAAAAATTGCTGGCCTTGCCAGGTACCTCGAAAATCGGCAGTGTGTACAAAAATTATCGGTCCACGTGTTATAAAAAGTGAACCATCGCACATGCATTTTAGTCTCTTTTTCGCAGGTGATTGTTTTTTGTTAACACTGTGAACAAAAAAGTCGGGCACCAGTCATGAAGGACGGTTTTGTGGCTGTTTACTTCATCTCTCTGTAGGTGTTTTGTGTCTTTTCAAGCCAAACCAACGCGGTCCATATCGCGCTGCTCCGCAGCGATGCCGCAATAGTGAGATCGCAACCACGTTTGAGCCATTCGTACTCATGAAAAAGAAACACGCTTCATACAACGAATAGACGCAACACACCAAGGAAAAAGACAGGCAAAAGGAAAGATCGCAACTAACTTTATTCCGAGAAAGCATCGCAATATATAGCTAAGCTAACACGTGCGCGGCAAGGTTCCGCGCATCCCAGCACCCTAGATGAGTCAATAAGAAACATGTGCTAGCTTAAAAATCATCTAAAAAAGTCTAACTCAGCGCCGTGCAACACCACTGACGTATCGCTAATGCCGATATCTCTTTTCCTTCTTATCTAAGAGGCATCCAACATTTCTCGTGCTAGCACCTCGTTGCTTCTACCCAGAATGCTGATCTTCTTAAATCTTGCCTTACATTTACATGCTTTGCAGTGCACATGTAAATGTGTCGAAAGGTCATTTTTAATGGAAAGTGCATGCTCTCTCACTCTGTCGTTAACACATCGGCCCGTTTGGTCGATGTAAACCCTGCCGCAGCTGAGCGAAATTTTATAAACCACATCCATGGCACAGGTGATGTCGGGATTTACATACCTCTTGCCACGTATAGGTGGCTTGGGCGCTTTTTAAATCCGCGGCCAGAGGCCTGACAACTTTCTTGGTGCAGAGAGGACACATTATCTATGTGTACAGGAAAGCACGAAAGGAAAGATAACTAATCTTTCCTTTCGCCTGTCTTTTTCCTTGGTCTATGGCGTCTTTTCGTTCTATGAAGCTTGTTTCTTTTCATAAGTACGAATGGCTCAAAGGTGGTTGCGATCTCACTATTGCGGTTTCGCTGCGGAGCAGCACGATATGGACCGCGTCGGTTTAGCTTGAAAAGACACAAAACACCTACAGAGAGAGGAAGTAAACAGCCACAAAACCGTCCTTGATGACTGGTGCCCCACTTTTTTGTTCGCAGTGTTAACAAAAAGCAATCACCTGCGAAAAAGAGACTAAAATGCATATGCGATGGTTCACTTTTTATAACACGTGGACCGATAATTTTTGTACACACTGCCGATTTCTCGAGGTAACTGGCGAGGCCAGCAATTTTTGGTTCGGTTGATTGCGCAGGGTGCACAAAACATTTATACATCATTTCAATTGTTAAGCGATTCTTGTTGTCATAGGTCATAAATGGTCCTTCGAGATTTCAGATTGACAGAGACTGAAAAACTGGCGTGAGCTCAAATCTGCTCTGTCGACGAAAACCACTGATTCACGAAAACCACGTTTTTCTTACGCTTACGGCTATTAAATATTTCATGACGATGGCTGTGATGCAAAGGCAATGTTGCGTCAGTTGTGCGAGTGAGCACAGGAAGGAGAAAGCTGCCCTTATTACAAAAAGCAGAGTGCTAAGGTACATAAGTAGGTGGTGTTCACAAGATGTCATTAGAGGGCTTATAGGAAGGAAAGTGTTATGGACAGAGCGTCGCATGATTAAATTGAAGCCCAACACTGTAGGCCCAGCTCATGATCATGTCATAGTAATGCTTCAGCATCTGAAGCACAACGTACGGTTGCAGCAGCCGCGCGTTGCAAGGAACGTATTAAATTTATAAGTCACAACAAACGACCGGAGATGCTTAAACATTGCACGAAAAGTGCGCACACAGCGGTTACCGGAGCACTCGAATAAGTGCAAATCGAGTTATTGAAGCAAATTTGGCCAAGTCTGCCGAGCACAGTCGACACGGTCATGTGGTAGACCCACATTTGAAGCCATGGAAGGATATCCCACGCACTGGATGCAATCGAAGCTATCTGGGCTGTTTGCGTGCTTTGACGGTCGTTGGCGGCTTATGACTGTCATGATATGATGTGAAATGTTACCTTGCCTTCATCACTTGTGTTTGTCCACGTAGTGAGGCGTTGTTGTGAGCCGTTTTTCGTAGCCAGCGAAAAGGTTACACTGTCATTGGCTAAGACGGCGCATAACATCGTGGCAGGAGCACTGATATGCTAAACCGCTGCTTGCGTAGTGTCGTCCTGATGCCGGCAGAATGGTAAGCCCGTGAACGGAGAAGTACGAAACGTCGTGCTCAACGTTAACCGTCCCCTTGCAAAAACGGGACAAATTGCACCACCAATTCTGGAAGTTGGCAATTGTCTGTTGCAGGCGCAGCTCACGAGGCGCACACCAAGGACATCTTGCATAAACGTTGGCAGCCAGCGGTTTTGGGGTTTCCTCAAATCGACGTTGAAGTCACCGGTGAACACCAACGGCATCTTATTTACACTGGTGCTGTCACAACTATGCATTAATGCCACGGGTGCATATTGAATAAACCTGAGCGCAAGGAAGTGTTTGATTTCTTCTGCGTCGCCGAGGGGCTAACGTAGACATCGGTCAGTGAACGTCGATGTCCCCGTACTTCAGTTGCACAACGCGTGCGTCAGCAACACCGTCAACCAGGGCGCACTTGGCTTCGCAATCTGGTGGTAAGGAGAGCATTGCCCGTCCAATGGATAGACGGGCGGCCATTACGTTCCTGCAAATGGCCACCCCAGCGCACATGACAGACTGTCGCTTTCAGTAGCACGCTCGTTCACTGTAAACACAAATAAGCCTGAATGGGGGTTTTTATGATTTAATACCTTTTAAAACTCCATCGCCCAATATATTTACTCCATCACCATGGAGTAAAAAAGCATAAAACCATGATTTTACCTCCTTCCCAAAATGATGGAGCAAAAAACGGAATGACCTGATATCACTCCATTTACAAAATGGAGTTTATCAGTGCGAAAACCTCGTGCCGTGAAATGGAGTGAAAATGTATTTCCTCCGTGCACTGTAAACACAACTTACAGGCGGCATAGGTAAGAGATACGACGCGCAACGTTTTTAAACTACTCGGCGCCAAATCTTATTTCATCAGCGGGAACGTATTCGATATAAAAACGTGAATTCAATCCCAACACTCATAATGTAGTAAAATCGGTCTTAAAATGGAGTTTTCTCCCTCACGAGAAATCTCATATGTAAATGGAGTAAAATCGAGGCTAGAGCGGCAGTCGCATACTAGGCACAGTCGTGTCCTATACGGCTCTGCAATTTTTTCTTCTTTCGTGCACTTCAACTCATGGATACTACTTTGGATAATCAGCGGCCGTTTCTACAAGCCTTTACCGTCACCGTGGCAGCAACGACATCTCGATATCTTCCTAAGCACGCCGCACACGACGGAGATTCCGACCGCCTCGTCTACGACGGCATGAAGACGTGATTTTAGGCCTAACATCCATCGACACCTGCCCTAGGCCAGGCAGCCGCCATGTCATTCATGCACGCCCGACGAGCCTCGTCCAGCGGAGTCAAACCTCGCATCAGTCACCTCAGGTGACACGTGGTGAACGTGGTGAAATGATTTTTCGTGAGCGTTGTAGATAGCTAGTGGTACTTGCATTCGGAGTTGTGGCGTTTACTTGTGCTCTAGTGGACGCCTTGGCGTGCAAGAATAATATTGTTCGAGAATGGCAGGCGATGCTGCATGAACCAGGTGAGCCTGAACGTTTCGGCCGTCGCGTTACATGTTACACGTATCGAAGGAGGTGCCTTTAATGTGGCGCTAACACTTTCTTTAGCAACTCGCTTTAAGCTGAGAATGCCATGAGTGCGGTCCGATATTATGACGATATTATTATTATTATACAATGTGGGCGGGCCGATATTATGACGAAAAAATAGCGTGTCTGTGCTTGGGTGTGAGTGCGAGAGGAAAGGGCGCGTGCGCACTTTGCTTGAGTGTAGGTGCGCGTTTGTGAGCACGTGCGTTTTTACTGTGTGTGTATGTCACTGCTTTTTCGTGAAATTTTACGCATGAAAGCTTTCATGTGTGTCCGTGTGCATATAGTTTTGCTGCAGCACCACTTGCATACACTTGCTTGAGGGGTTTTGACATCGGTCAGCGCGCAGGCAGACACAGACGCGCCACTAATTCCAAGGCGACGCGAAGCATGGGGAATGCAAGAAAGTTGGGGAGGCGAGAACAATCGTCGTCTCTCGTCACTCCGACAGGCGTTTGACAGGTTTTGTGGACACTGACCCCACCGTAATGCGGCGTGTCCGTTGTCGCTAGCGTGCCTGCGTGTTCTCCCCCTCCCGGCGAGGAGGATACCATTCAGGCACCCTAAAAGTGGTATGGTCAATGGGCGCGATCATTAACTTGCACGTCGGTTTGGCAGTCAAATTTTCTGTACGTGTCGTTTGGGCGTGTTCACTTGTTGACATCTGTCCTCAATAATTTAGCAAGAATCCAGCTCCATTCAATTTTGAAATACGGGATTATCTACGGACTTCTCATATTGAGTAAAAACCGTTTGCAAAAGTGTGTAGGTCGGCTGCCATGTTAAGCGGTTTTTCTTCTTTTTTTTTTTTGTAAGTGGATTACATGTCTTGTTTTAAATGTGGTTCCCCCCCAAGTTAAGGAGAGCGATAGTCTATATGGTTCACTCGCGTAATTAAATTGTTGTTACAGTTGGCTGCGCATCGTTCTGTCATTCAATGTTGTCCGCGCTTCCTTTTATCAGTACATCAGCAGTGTGTTAGTGTCGTGCGCGTTTGTTTATTGAATGTGCATTATGTTGGACTCTTGGCCTTGCTGATGTATGGTATATGCTTTATATTATTGTTAATTGATATGTATCATTTCAAGCAACATGCTCTTATTACGCGTAATTTTCTTTAAATGCTGTGTTTCCCTCTATGTTCTGTCTCCCGTGTGATGTTGTAATGCCTGTAGATAATAAAATATACATTATACCGATATCCGGAAAACCGCAATTTATTTTCTTCATTTAATCATAACGTGCGTTGAAATGCTCACAAGAAATACATAGGTGAGAATGTAACCCTGTCAAGTATTAATGATCTAGTGGTATAAAGAAAAATCGCCGTGCCAACTTGAATCTTGTGAATGTCACATACTATCGCGTACGTGAAAGCGCAAATGCGGTCGTTTTATTTGTGCTGAATTCGCGTTTCGATTTACGTTATTGAACAGGGTTGACTAGCCGAGAAAGGGCAGTTAGATGGGTAGATAAATGCTCTTGCTATAATTCAATTTTATATTAGTCTCCAGTGAAGTTTTATAAGTACATTCAAAATCTAACTAGGAAGGTGGAAAACAAAATAAGCTACGGTAACGGTTGTTACCAGCACAAAACATAGCATCTGCACTACTTCATCAGTCATTATTAAGTGTCATAAAGCCACGGCACGAAAGCGGCTGCTTCAATTCATTGCAGGAAAAAAAAGTATAAATAATGTTGCAGGATCTCAAGAAACTCTCTTCAGAAATGGATTGGTATTTACTCCATTTGCAACACCTCAAGAACACTTTCCAGAAATGAAGTAATATTCACTCCAATTTAAACACTTAAAGACTCCCTCAAGAAATGAAGTAATATTCACTCCAATTAGGATACCTAAAAACCCCTTCCGTAAATGAAGTAATATTCACTCCAATTGGAACACCGTAAAAACTCCCGAGACAAATGAAGTAAATTCACTCTTATTTGGACACCATAAAAACTCTTATGAGAGATGGAGTTAACTAAAACTCCATATGAATGGAGTATATTAAACTCTCATTCGGGAATGCGCTAGGCGACGAGGCATTTACTCCCATCTGGGATTATTTGTGTTTAGTGTGTACG